>NC_058088.1:16230533-16380978 GCF_014858855.1 Bufo gargarizans | reverse complement strand
GTGCTATTGCTATATACCTTCTTCCGCCAAATACTGATTGAGGGCTGCAATACACCTGCTTCCACAAAATATTGATTAAGGGCTGCGATACACCTGCTTCCACAAAATACTGATTGAAGGGTGCTATATTCCTGTTTACGCCAAATACTGATTGAGGGCTGCCATATACCTTCTTCCACAAAATACTGATTAATGGGTGCTATTGCTATATACCTTCTTCCAACAATTACTGATTGAGGGCTGCGATACACCTGCTTCCACCAAATACTGATTTAGGGGAGCCATATACCTGTTTCCGCCAAATACTGATTGAGGAGTGCCATATACCTTCTTTCACAAAATACTGATTGAGCAGTGCTATTGTTATATACAAACCGGATTCCAAAAAAGTTGGGACACTATACAAATCGTGAATAAAAACTGAATGCAATGATGTGGAGGTGACAACTTCTAATATTTTATTCAGAATAGAACATAAATCACGGAACAAAAGTTTAAACTGAGAAAATGTACCATTTTAAGGGAAAAATATGTTAAATCAGAATTTCATGGTGTCAACAAATCCCCAAAAAGTTGGGACAAGGCCATTTTCACCACTGTGTGGCATCTCCCCTTCTTCTTACAACACTCAACAGACGTCTGGGACCGAGGAGACCAGTTTCTCAAGTTTAGAAATAGGAATGCTCTCCCATTCTTGTCTAATACAGGCCTCTAACTTTTCAATCGTCTTGGGCCTTCTTTGTTGAACCTTCCTCTTTATGATGCGCCAAATGTTCTCTATAGGTGAAAGATCTGGACTGCAGACTGGCCATTTCAGTACCCGGATCCTTCTCCTACGCAGCCATGATGTTGTGATTGATGCAGAATGTGGTCTGGCATTATCTTGTTGAAAAATGCAGGGTCTTCCCTGAAAGAGATGACGTCTGGATGGGAGCATATGTTGTTCTAGAACCTGAATATATTTTTCTGCATTGATGGTGCCTTTCCAGACATGCAAGCTACCCATGCCACACGCACTCATGCAACCCCATACCATCAGAGATGCAAGCTTCTGAATTGAGCGTTGATAACAACTTGGGTTGTCCTTGTCCTCTTTGGTCCAGATGACATGGCGTCCCAGATTTCCAAAAAGAACTTTGAATCGTGACTCGTCTGACCACAGAACAGTCTTCCATTTTGCCACACTCCATTTTAAATGATCCCTGGCCCAGTGAAAACGCCTGAGCTTGTGGATCTTGCTTAGAAATAGCTTCTTCTTTGCACTGTAGAGTTTCAGCTGGCAACGGCGGATGGCACGGTGGCTTGTGTTCACTGACAATGGTTTCTGGAAGTATTCCTGAGCCCATTCTGTGATTTCCTTTACAGTAGCATTCCTGTTTGTGGTGCAGTGTCGTTTAAGGGCCCGGAGATCACGGGCATCCAGTATGGTTTTACGGCCTTGACCCTTACGCACAGAGATTGTTCCAGATTCTCTGAATCTTCGGATGATGTTATGCACAGTTGATGATGATAGATGCAAAGTCTTTGCAATTTTTCGCTGGGTAACACCTTTCTGATATTGCTCCACTATCTTTCTGGGCAACATTGTGGGAATTGGAGATCATCTACCCATCTTGGCTTCTGAGAGACACTGCCACTCTGAGAAGCTCTTTTTATACCCAATCATGTTGCCAATTGACCTAATTAGTGTTAATTGGTCTTCCAGCTCTTCGTTATGCTCAAATTTACTTTTTCCAGCCTCTTATTGCTACTTGTCCCAACTTTTTTGGGGATTTGTTGACACCGTGAAAATTTGAATCAACGTATTTTTCCTTTAAAATTATACATTTACTCGTATTAAACTTTTGATCTGTCATCTACGTTCTATTACAAATAAAATATTGACATTTGCCATCTCCACATCATTGCATTCAGTTTTTATTCACAATTTGTTTAGTGTCCCAACTTTTTTGGAATCCGGTTTGTACCTTCTTCCACAAAATACTGATTGAGGGCTGCGATACACCTGCTTCCACCATATACTGATTGAGGGGTTCATATACCTGTTTCCGCCAAATACTGATTGAGGGGTGCTATATACCTGTTTCCACCAAATACTGTTTGAGGGGTGGAATTTATCTTCTTCCACAAAATACTGATTGAGGGCTGCGATACACCTGCTTCCACAAAATACTGATTGAGGGGTGCCATATATCTGTTTCCGCCAAATACTGATTGAGGGGTGCTATATAACTGTTTCCGACAAATACTGATTGAGGGGTGCCATATACCTTCTTCCACAAAATACTGATTGAGGGGTGCTATTGCTATATACCTTCTTCCACCAAATACTGATTGAGGGCTGCAATACACCTGTTTCCACAAAGTATTGATTGAGGGGTGCCATATACCTGTTTCCGCCAAATACTGATTGAGGGGTGCTATATACCAGTCTTCGCCAAATACTGATTAAGGGGTGCCATATACCTTCTTCCACAAAATCCTGATTGAGGGGTGCTATATACCAGTTTCCGCCAAATACTGATTGAGGGTAGTGATGGAGGAACATTGGCCGGGACAGTTCACGAACGCGATCAAATGTTTGCGAACCGCAAGTTCGCATCGTGCCCCATTCACTTTAATGGCAGGCGAACCTGAAAAACCTTCAGCTCATATTTGCAGCCACTAAATACTTACAAGAAGTGCACAAATCGTCCCACAACATGGACCGTGACATACCAGAGGGGGATCAATGGCAAAAATTCCCACAAAAAATATGTATTTTAATAAGGGGCCATTTTTATGTGTCTTAAATTGAAACTCTCAAAAATGTGCCATGCTGGAGCCTAGAGAAATTTTATTTTAGGCCACGGGAGTACAGGTCCCAAACATTAGGCATTCACCGGACAGAAAACATCAAGTGATTATGTGGCTGGATGTATATTAGACGGTCATTAGATATCAATTTTACTGCAGGACGGTGGAGTACAGGCCCCAAAAATTATTCATTCAATGTACAGAAAAGAACAAGCTTAGTCTTCTTCTCATTGTCTGTCGCTAGTAGAGGCCTAAGCATGGCAGGCAGGTTCCCCCAAAAGTATCTTGCCGGATGAGCAGCCAATACCGCACTTGCATCAATCTTGACAGGATTCGGCTCCAGGTGTAGAGGAATATTTTTTGGGGAATGCTTTCTACATCGCAACACCCTCCACGTCATTGAATAAACTGAAGACTGCCCGATTCTCTCCTAAGAAAAAAATTTAATGTTATTATTAAATTTATTAAACATTTTATTATGAAATTTATTCCATATATATTATAAAATTCAGTGTCTCCATGATCAATCTGCAGCGTGGGGGGTCCCACACGGGTTCTACACACTTCCAAAATAAAGTGGTGCGAATAGATGACGGATGATCGGGACGCTCCATGATCTTCCCAGGAGCTGCTTTTGGGAGCCTCAGTTCATTTCTAAGACGTCTGTGTGGGAATCCGAAGACCATCTCGATCTCCGTTCACCACAGGATGTCCTCCTCCTCCTATATTAGGAAATTTTTTATTTTTATTATAAAATGTATTAAACATTTCATTATTCAATTTATTAATAATATAATAAATAATAAGGATGCCCTCCTTTCCATTCCATGATGACTAGGAACCCCTGACGAAGAGACTTGAAGCTTTGTCTTCTTCTCACTAGAAGAGGCCAGGCAGGTTCCCCCAGAAGTATCTTGCTGGATGAGCAGCCAATACCGCACTTGCATAAATCTTGAGAGGATTCAGCTCCAGGTTGAGAGGAGAGTAATAATTTTTTTTGGAATGCTTTCTCCATCGCAACACCACGTCGTTTAGTAAACAGAAGACTGTCAGATTCTCTCCTGTCTTATGCAACATTTAATTTTTATTATTAAATTTATTAAATATTTTAACATAAGTTTTAATAAACGTCAAGAAGAAGTGCACTCCTTTTACACCCTTGTCAGCTGATTCCACATAGTGTTTAGCGCGAATATTCGAATTGCGATTTTTTTTCTCAAATATCGCGATTTCGAGATTTCGCGAATATTTAGAATATAGTGCTATATATTCGCGAAATCGAATATTCTTTTTTTTTTTTTTTTAATGCTCCAGTCAGTGCCCGTTGCCGCTTCTGCCGACTTCCGTGCTCAGTGTTAATATAGATTAACACTGCTATATTCCATATTCGTTAATTCTAGCCTAATATGGAATATAGCAGTGCTAAGTTGAAATCGCAATTCGATTATTATAACTTGAAATAATCGAATTGCGATTTCAACGTAATTCTCAAATCCGACAGTACATTCTAGTATATGGAGACGTTTCCATGGTAATGGGGACGCTCCATGAGCATGGAATATAGCATTACTAAGTTGAAATCGCCATGCGATTACTTCGAGTTATATTAATCGCATTGCGATTTCAATTTGGACCTGGTTTACTATGGTTGGCTTCAATGGCTTGGTAGAATTAGCGAATATGACGAATGTATTCGTCATATTCCACAAAACGAATATCCGAATGTATTCGTCATATTCCACAAAACGAAGATATTCTCCATCTTCGTTTTAGCTACCTATTCATCAACTTCGCGAATTCTAGCAAGCAAATAGGAAAGTTGACTATAGAGACAGTTAAGTTTAATTCGCTATGCGATTATATTACTTAGCTTTTTTTTTTAATAAATAGAATAATTATAATACCTGATAATTATTATAATTATTCTATTTATAAAAAAAAAAGCTAAGTAATATAATCGCATAGCGAATTAAACTTAGCTGTCTCTATAGTCAACTTTCCTATATGATTGCTAGAATTCGCGAAGTTGATGAATAGGTAGCTAAAACGAAGATGGAGAATATCTTCGTTTTGTGGAATATAACGAATACATTCGTATATTCGTTTTGTGGAATATGACGAATACATTTATCATATTCGCTAATTCTACCAAGCCATTGAAGCCAACCATAGTAAACCAGGTCCAAGTTGAAATCGCAATGCGATTAATATAACTCAAAATAATCGCATGGCGATTTCAACTTAGCACTGCTATATTCCATATTAGGCTAGAATTAACGAATATGGAATATAGCAGCAACCATAGTAAAACAGGTCCAAGTTGAAATCGCAATTCGATTAATTCAAGTTATAATAATCGAATTGCGATTTCAACTTTTTACGTATATTCTTAATATTGCAATAACTTCGTCTTTTAGAATATTCGTAATATTGCTCTAACTTCGTCTTTTAGAATATGACGAATATTCTAAAAGACGAAGTTAGAGCAATATTACGAAATTTCGTAAAATACACATATAGACTGTAATTTAGCTAATATACTGCTATAGTAATTTTTTTAACAGTGTACATATTTTACAAAACTTAAGTTCAGAAGAGGCAAAAAAAATTCGAGAAAAAAAAAATGATTATAGCACTATATTAGCTAAATTACAATCTATATGTGTATTTTACGAAATTTCGTAATATTGCTCTAACTTCGTCTTTTAGAATATTCGTCATATTCTAAAAGACGAAGTTAGAGCAATATTACGAAATTTTGTAAAATACCGTTGCCTTATACTATTAAAAGAAAAAAATCGCAATACGCGATTAATTAAATCGCATATTATTCGCGATAATTGGAAAAAATTACGAATATTCGATTTCAGACGAATATAACACGAATATTCAATCGAATATTCGCAAAATATTGCGAAATCGAATATGGCACCTCCCGCTCATCACTAATTCCACATAGATGTCTACAGAACCTGTTCTATTAAACACTTATACAAGTAGCGCCCCCCTGACAGAGTGGAGAGGGTGTCAGTAGTAAGTTTGTGTTGACGTCACTGATTAATTTGCCCTTCCTCATCCGTCAGAACAATAACCCACAAAAAACGGATCCTGTCGTTGTAGCATACGCCTTCACTCGGTCAGCATTTGCTCAGTATTG
Organism: Bufo gargarizans; assembly: GCF_014858855.1. Taxonomy (NCBI): domain Eukaryota; kingdom Metazoa; phylum Chordata; class Amphibia; order Anura; family Bufonidae; genus Bufo; species Bufo gargarizans. The sequence continues at coordinate 16,375,025 of NC_058088.1, read as the reverse complement.
CTAATGCCAATAAAAACAGGAGTGGATCTAAAACAGATATGACACGTGAATGGAATATTTGCATGTCTTCTGTGTTTTGTAACCACTCCTGCTTTTGTCTACTAAATCATAAGCCAATTCTGATGGGACCATACAGTCCTTACAGCTGCTACACAGACAGGATCTGTTGTGTGTCTCATTTTTCCTTCCTTCTGACAGATCAGAAGAAAGGTTAAATAAATGATGATGTCAGCCAGGCCGAAAGCCAATATAGTGGCCCAGTCATGAAGTGGGGAGGGTGTGAACAGCATGAGAAGTCCACAGAGTGTCCCTATGACAGAGTGGTGAGGTGGAAGCAGCATGAGGAGACCACGCAGTGGCCCAATGACAAAGTCTGGAGGTGGCGGCAGCATCAGGAGGCCACAGAATGGCACAGTGACAGTGTGGAGGTGGCAGCAGTATGTGGAGGCCAGCGAGTGGCCAGGTTACATAGTGTGGAGATGGCAGCATCAGGAGGCCAGTGTGCAGGGCTGGCGCCACCCATAAGCAGAGTAGTCCACCGCGTAGAGCGCACTCTTGCTGGGGGCGCCGGCGCTCTGGAGTCTGGCCGCAATAGAAGTCACAGTAGCAGACTGCTACTAGCAGTGGCATTGCGAGGGGGTGCAGCGGGTGCGGGCTGCACTGGGTGACATGTCTGATGGGGTGATCCCGGTCCGGACCCAACGGCAACACCTGCGCAGCCAGCCCCGTCCCTTTAAACTTACACTGTCCCAGCTCCCTGGCGGCGGCGGCCCCGGCACTGCACTATCCTCCTGAGCGCGTACAGCGTCAGGTGACAGTGCAGCGCCGGCGGGAAGAAGGGAGCGCGAGGAAGAGGACCCGCAGCATTCTAGGTAAGTATTGTAGTATGTAGTTAGTTCTGCCTGCCACGATGATTTAAGTTTTGATGGGGGGCATTGGGGGCTGAGTGTAGGGTCTTCGGGCTTATCTGAGACCTCCTGTCTCAAAGTGTTTTTAATTTTTTTGTCATTTATTTTACCATTCTATACTGTTTTAATATTTGTATTTATATTGTAATTTTTATGTTATGTTTGAAAATCTTGTTGGCACTTGATATACAGACGTGGACAAAATTGTTGGTACCCTTTGGTCAATGAAAGAAAAAGTCACAATGGTCACAGAAATAACTTTAATCTGACAAAAGTAATAATAAATTAAAATTCTATAAATGTTAACCAATGAAAGTCAGACATTGTTTTTCAACCATGCTTCAACAGAATTATGTAAAAAAATAAACTCATGAAACAGGCATGGACAAAAATGATGGTACCCCTAACTTAATATTTTGTTGCGCAACCTTTTGAGGCAATCACTGCAATCAAACGCTTCCTGTAACTGTCAATGAGACATCTGCACCTCTCAGCAGGTATTTTGGCCCACTCCTCATGAGCAAACTGCTCCAGTTGTGTCCGGTTTGAAGGGTGCCTTTTCCAGACTGCATGTTTCAGCTCCTTCCAAAGATGCTCAATAGGATTGAGGTCAGGGCTCATAGAAGGCCACTTTAGAATAGTCCAATTTTTTCCTCTTAGCCATTCTTGGGTGTTTTTAGCGGTGTGTTTTGGGTCATTGTCCTGTTGCAAGACCCATGACCTGCGACTGAGACCAAGCTTTCTGACACTGGCTAGTACATTTCTCTCTAGAATTCCTTGATAGTCTTGAGATTTCATTGTACCCTGCACAGATTCAAGACACCCTGTGCCAGACGCAGCAAAGCAGCCCCAGAACATAACAGAGCCTCCTCCATGTTTCACAGTAGGGACAGTGTTCTTTTCTTGATATGCTTCATTTTTTCGTCTGTGAACATACAGCTGATGTGCCTTGGCAAAAACTTCGATTTTTGTCTCATCTGTCCACAGGACATTCTCCCAGAAGCTTTGTGGCTTGTCAACATGTAGTTTGGCATATTCCAGTCTTGCTTTTTTATGATTCGTTTTCAACAATGGTGTCCTCCTTGGTCGTCTCCCATGTAGTCCACTTTGGCTCAAACAACGACGGATGGTGCGATCTGACACTGATGTTCCTTGAGCATGAAGTTCACCTTGAATCTCTTTAGAAGTCTTTCTAGGCTCTTTTGTTACCATTCGGATTATCCGTCTCTTAGATTTGTCATCAATTTTCCTCCTGCGGCCACGTCCAGGGAGGTTGGCTACAGTCCCATGGATCTTAAACTTATGAATAATATGTGCAACTGTACTCACAGGAACATCTAGTTGCTTGGAGATGGTCTTATAGCCTTTACCTTTAACATGCTTGTCTATAATTTTCTTTCTGATCTCTTGAGACAGCTCTTTCCTTTGCTTCCTCTGGTCCATGTCGAGTGTGGTACACACCATATCACCAAACAACACAGTGATTACCTGGAGCCATATATATAGGCCCAATGGCTGATTACAAGGTTGTAGACACCTGTGATGCTAATTAGTGGACACACCTTGAATTAACATGTCCCTTTGGTCACATTATGTTCTGTGTTTTCTAGGGGTACCATCATTTTTGTCCATGCCTGTTTCATGAGTTTATTTTTTTACATAATTCTGTTGAAGCATGGTTGAAAAACAATGTCTGACTTTCATTGGTTAACATTTATAGAATTTTAATTTATTATTACTTTTGTCAGATTAAAGTTATTTCTGTGACCATTGTGACTTTTTCTTTCATTGACCAAAGGGTACCAACAATTTTGTCCACGTCTGTATGTGCAATGCTGCTATTTTATGTTTTGCATATGAGAAAATGTTTACAATTAAATGTTCTATTTTACTATTTTTATTATTTAGTCGAAAGGCTGATTGGGGGAGGGGGGATTGTAACGGGACTGCTGTAGAATATAAAAAATTAGCTGATCAAGTAAAATGTTGCATGCAACAATCATTAAATAGGTGTCCAACAAAAAAAGGGAGTGTCAATGGGCGGAGTCAAGGGGTGGCCAAATCCTTGCACCAGCCCTGCCAGAGTGGCAAGGTGACATAGTGTGGACATGGCAGCAGCAGCAGCATGATATAACAGAGTGGCACGGTGACATAGTGTGGACATGGCAGCATCAGTAGGCCACAGAGTGGCAAGGTGACATAGTGTGGAGGTGGGTGGCAATACTAGTAGTGTTGATCGAGCACCAAAGTGCTTGGGTGCTCTGGCCGAACACATCAGTATGCTCGTGTGCTCTACCGAGCACAATGTATGTCAATGGGAGAACCCCAAGCACCCCCTGCTCGGAAGAGAAAAGGGTGTCTGGTTCACAAAAAAAGGTTAGAAATTGATGGAAACCCCATCAAAATGGTTTGGAAACAGCAAAAGACATACAATAGACAACCACACAAAGGCTATATGCCAAAAGCCAGGTATATGCAAGCCATCAATCTATCCATGAGACATTTGACAGGCTTAGTCAGCATTCCTTACAATGGCAGCCTTGTGCACTATGAGACAATCCAAACCAGCTCTCATCTGACTGGGAGCCAGTAAGCCTCAAAGTTACTTCAGATCTGTTGGATGGCTTGGGTAGACCTGCGCACCTAGATCAATATCATTAGGGAGACAAAAAGTTTTCTGATTGTCCTAACATAATATTCAATAACCTTTCTATACAGTTTTGTCATGTAAAAACTCATTTGCATAAACATGGGCATATGGGAAAGACATGCAAATGAGCAGAATCTGCCTTGTTTTTCAGCTGAAAAACCATTTGCATGGAAAATTTGCGATCTACACTACTCATGAACAGCGCCATCTATTAGTTTCATAGTCTTATGACAAGAGTAATAATCTTGTCATAAGACTATGAAACCAATAGATGTGCCGAGCAACAACAGTTCGGTCGAGCATGCTCGCTCAACACTAAATACTAGTACTCGCTGAAGATGGTGGGTGAAAAAAGGAGCACTTGGCATCAGATGTTTGGCATCAGGTGGGTAACAGCATCAGAATAGTAGCTGAGGCAGGTAAAACGGTCTCTTTTGTCAAAATGTTGGTGTGGCACCATGGATGATCTAGTCTGATGCATCAGGCATTGGTGTGTTGAAATCCTGGCTGATCAACGCCTGATTAATCTTGATGCAGTGTCCCACTATGTGCTATATGTGGGCACTTTAAACTCTTACTAAATGTCATATCAAATGTCATATCAAATGTATTGTGGTATCATGCCGTAGTTCCCTTTAACAGGCTGGCAGTATCATTTACCTTTATTCGCTCCTAAGTGGTGCAGGAACCACTTAGATATATAGCTGGGGTGGTGTGTAAAGTTAGTGTGTCCGATGTTAATGAAGAGGTAAGGAAGTTAATGGAGGAGGTGGAAATTTTTATTTCCACCGAAATAATTCACTAAAGATTTTACCGCATATAAGTGCAGCGCTTAACGCAGAATACAAGATTTTTTTCAAACCAAATATTTCAAAAGAGATTTTAGCGCATATCAGTGCAGCGCTTAACGCCGGATACAAGACTTTTTTCCACCCAAATATTTCAAAAGAGATTTTAGCGCATATCAGTGCAGCACTTAACGCCGAATACAAGATTTTTTTCCACCCAAATATTTCAAAAGAGATTTTAGCGCATATCAGTGCAGCGCTTAACGCAGAATACAAGATTTTTTCTGAAGTGAACGGGACGTAGCAGAGGAAGTAGGTGTGCGCTGGAAGAGCGAGACGCGGACCTCTTGCGGTTTCTGTACTGCAGAAAAGTCCCCATAGTGTCCAGTAAGCAATACTGTAGATAGATGCGGGCTGGTGTGTATTATTTAGCATTTTTGTGCAGGGTTAGTGCATAGTGTATTCACCAGTATTGGTGCACCGCTCTTATGGACGTCGTCACGTAAGTGCGCAGTGTGTGAAACGTAAATACAAAATTTCAGCACAACATAATTCAGTCCATACTGCAAAAAGGACTTTCCCACATATAACTGCAGCGCTGAACGCTGAATATATCTTGATTTTTGTACAGAAATACGTCACTAAAGGCTTTACAGATGGCGGATGTATATTTCTTTTTATACTGATATAGGTCAATAAAGGTTTTTCTACATATAAGTGCAGCAGCGAATGGCGAATGTATATTTCTTTTTCTACTGCTATACGTGATAAAAGTTTTTTTAAAGATATAAGTGCAGCAGCGAATGGCGAATGTATATTTCTTTTTATACTGCAATACGCCAGTAAAGGCTTTACCAGATATAACTGCAACAGTGAACTGAGAATATATTTTCCTTGTAGTACTGAAATACGCCCCTATATGCTTTCACCAGAAATAACTGCAGAAGTGACCTGAGAATATATATTTCTTGTTGGACTCAAATAGGCCACTATACGCTTTCAACAGAAATAACTGCAGAAGTGAACTGAAAATGTATTTTTCTTGTTGGACTTAAATAGGCCACTATACGCTTTGAACAGAAATAACTGCAACAGTGCAGTGCGTATCTATTTTTCTTTGTTTACTGAAATACGTCCCTATACACTTTCAACAGAAATAACTGCAAAAGTGAACTGAAAATATACATTTCTTCTTGGACTGAAATAGGCCACTATATGCTTTCACCAGCAGTGTGTATGTATTTTTTTTTATGTAATAAGCCCCTATACTCTTTCACCAGAAATGAATGCAACCGTGCAGTGCGTTTTAATGTTTTGAGTATTTCTGAAATACCGCCCTATGCTCTTTCACCAGAAATGACTGCAAATGATTTTAGCGTAAGTGACCTGCGTATATATTTCTTGTATTGTATTGAAATAGGCCACTAAATGATATCAGCGCAGTTAACAGCAAAAGTGACCTGCGTATATATTTATCTTTTTCCACAGATAAAAGCCACTAAAGGCTTTTCAACATAGCACTTGCACCCCAATAACTAATTGCTGGAATGACAGAGCTGTATTATGAGACTATCTGGATCCCCAAGTAATGTTTCCTTGCACTTGTAAATTGATTGTTTTCACAATGAGGATTTTCCTATGACTCTCCCTAGCATCTGCACACGTCTCTCCCTGCCTGTGAAATGATTCCTCTCAGTATCCTTTCCCTGCACTAGTAAATCGCGTCTTTCCTTTTTTCTTTTTAAACAGTTTTTCTTTCACTCTCCTTAGCGCCTGCATACACGTCTGTCCCTGAACAATGTACGATGGTTAATGGCAGCATCTAAAATGGCCGCCGTATTTATAGGGCTGTGACATCACAGGGCTGGCTGCTGATTAGCTGCATGCATGGAATTATGGGTCATACCGCCTTCCCAGAGTTCCTTGCCCCATGTCCTCACACGTGTAGCCGCCATTTTAGATGCCATTTTAGGAAATAATGCAATTCGTTACCATGAAGCGTGAGGAAATTCGCATTCGTTCAGAATCGAATTTTTCCTGAAATTCGGAACGAATTTGACTTCGTCAGCTTCGATTCGCTCATCTCTAATCACAACAGTTGCAATTAGTTGTTCCAATGTCGTTTGTCCGTCTGTATAGCTGCGGTATCTCAGCAGAACCGCACACAAATGCTGCACATGCACTATATAGAAAGTATATTATAGGTATATCAAACCCCTGCCTCAATCAGTTTTTTTGGGGGGCAACTGGTATATCACACCAGTAGAAATTATTTGTTCCAATGTTGTTTGTCACTCTGTGTAGCTGAGGTAACGCAACAAAACCGCAAACAAATGCTGCACTACCTAAATGCACTATATAGAAAGTATATTATTAGTATATAACACCCCTGCTTCAATCACTTTTTTTGGGGGGTAACTGGTAAATCACACCAGTAGAAATTATTTGTTCCAATAGCGTTTGGCACTCTGTGTAGCTGAGGTATCTCATCAGAACCGCACACAACTGCTGCACTATACAAATGCACTATAATATACTTTCTATGTTAGAAAGTATATTATAAGTATATTACACCCCTCAGTAAGTCACACCTATCGATAACACACCTATACCAGTCTGTAAAAGGACTTTTGTGGCCCTATTAGCTAGCGTTTGGTGTCCCTAACAGTCTGTCCCTGCTCCACACAGCAACCTCTCCCTACACTAGCAAAAGACTGAATGTAAAATGGCTGCCAGATCAGGTTTATTTATAAGGTAGGGGGTATGTCCATGAGCTGAAACGTCTCAATTGGCTGTCCTGTCACACCTGATGGATGTGTCATGGGTCAAAGTTCTTCACAATGTAAAAGAATATGGCGCCAGCGGACATCTCCATATGTTCGCCCGTTCGGCGAACCGCGAACGAGCAAAGATCGCCGCGAAACGACCGCCGGGCGAACAGCAAGGCCATCTCTAATTGAGGGGTGCTATATACCTTCTTCCACAAAATACTGATTGAGGGGTGCTATTGCTATATGCAGCGTCCCACATATATGTGTAAATGGGACACTTCAAACATCTGAATATACTGTATATATGTATTGAATTGCAATATATGGTATTCACTATTTTCTGGCTGGAAAGTTCAATTACATCCATTTACCCCTAAGTGGTGCTAGCACCACATAGTATATAAGGGGGGGGGGGTGTCTAGCTTAGAGTAGAGGAGGATGTTAGTTAGTAGTTGGTGAGAGGAGGAGAAGCAAGCTCATGGAGAGAGACAGGCTAAAGTCACCATGTAGCTGTGTTCCTTTCCTCTGGGCCCTGATCAAACCTGGAGAGGATAACTACAGAAACCAAGCACCAGACAGTAAGTCTATACACCAAGATGCAGAGAGCCTAGCGAGGAAAACAGCTAAACTTAAGCTTATGGACCTCATTAGCACAAGTGACCAGGAGTAGCTTTCCGAGTGCCTGGACACAACTGGATGATTTAAGGCCAAAATTGTCCTTATCCACTACACGATCCTTCCGGGTCATAGTGGAAAAACCTATTTATAGGAGTATCCTGCCAAATAATGAAGCAGATGTGTTTGCCTACCACAAGTGAGATCGCTCTTAAAGGATAGCTCATAGTAACTATATACAGGTCCTTCTCAAAGAATTAGCATATTGTGATAAAGTTCATTATTTTCTGTAATGTACTGATAAACATTAGACTTTCATATATTTTAGATTCATTACACACCAACTGGAGTAGTTTAAGCCTTTTATTGTTTTAATATTGATGATTTTGGCATACAGCTCATGAAAACCCAAATTTCCTATCTCAAAAAATTAGCATATTTCATCCGACCAATAAAAGAAAAGTGTTTTTAATACAAAAAAAGTCAACCTTCAAATAATTATGTTCAGTTCTGCACTCAATACTTGGTCGGGAATCCTTTTGCAGAAATGACTGCTTCAATGCGGCGTGGCATGGAGGCAATCAGCCTGTGGCACGGCTGAGGTGTTATGGAGGCCCAGGATGCTTCCATAGCGGCCTTAAGCTCATCCAGAGTGTTGGGTCTTGCGTCTCTCAACTTTCTCTTCCGAATATCCCACAGATTCTCTATGGGGTTCAGGTCAGGAGAGTTGGCAGGCCAATTGAGCACAGTAATACCATGGTCAGTAAACCATTTACCAGTGGTTTTGGCACTGTGAGCCGGTGCCAGGTCGTGCTGAAAAATGAAATCTTCATCTCCATAAAGCTTTCAGCAGATGGAAGCATGAAGTGCTCCAAAATCTCCTGATAGCTAGCTGCATTGACCCTGCCCTTGATAAAACACAGTGGACCAACACCAGCAGCTGACATGGCACCCCAGACCATCACTGACTGTGGGTACTTGACACTGGACTTCAGGCATTTTGGCATTTCCCTCTCCCCAGTCTTCCTCCAGATTCTGGCACCTTGATTTCCGAATGACTTGCAACAGTCCAGTGCTGCTTCTCTGTAGCCCAGGTCAGGCGCTTCTGCCGCTGTTTCTGGTTCAAAAGTGGCTTGACCTGGGGAATGCGGCACCTGTAGCCCATTTCCTGCACACGCCTGTACACGGTGGCTCTGGATGTTTCTACTCCAGACTCAGTCCACTGCTTCCGCAGGTCCCCCAAGGTCTGGAATCGGTCCTTCTCCACAATCTTCCTCAGGGTCCGGTCACCTCTTCTCGTTGTGCAGCGTTTTCTGCCACACTTTTTCCTTCCCACAGACTTCCCACTGAGGTGCCTTGATACAGCACTCTGGGAACAGCCTATTCGTTCAGAAATTTCTTTCTGTGTTTTACCCTCTTGCTTGAGGGTGTCATTGATGGCCTTCTGGACAGCAGTCAGGTCGGCAGTCTTACCCATGATTGCGGTTTTGAGTAATGAACCAGGCTGGGAGTTTTTAAAAGCCTCAGGAATCTTTTGCAGGTGTTTAGAGTTAATTAGTTGATTCAGATGATTAGTTTAATAGCTTGTTTAGAGAACCTTTTCATGATATGCTAATTTTTTGAGATAGGAATTCTGGGTTTTCATGAGCTGTATGCCAAAATCATCAATATTAAAACAATAAAAGGCTTGAACTACTTCAGTTGGTGTGTAATGAATCTAAAATATATGAAAGTCTAATGTTTATCAGTACATTACAGAAAATAATGAACTTTATCACAATATGCTAATTTTTTGAGAAGGACCTGTATATACACTGCCCGTCCCAAAAAAAAGTCGCCACCAAAATTTTTTCGTTGGACCTCCTTTAGCTTTGATTACGGCACGCATTCGCTGTAATTGTTTCGATAAGCTTCTGCAATGTCACAAGATTTATTTCCATCCAGTGTTGCATACATTTTTCACCAAGATCTTGCATTGATGATGGTAGAGTCTGACCGCTGAGCAAAGCCTTCTCCAGCACATCCCAAAGATTCTCAATGAGGTTAAGGTCTGGACTCTGTGGTGGCCAATCCATGTGTGAAAATGATGTCTCATACTTCCTGAACCACTCTTTCACAATTTGAGTCAGATGAATCCTGGCATTGTCATCTTGGAATATGCCCGTGCCATCAGGGAAGAAAGATCCATTGCTGGAATAACCTGGTCATTCAGTATGTTCAGGTAGTCCGCTGACCTCATTCTTGGAGCACATACTGTTGCTGAACCTAGACCTGACCAACTGCAGCAACCCCAGATCATAGCACTGCCCCCACAGGCTGGTACAGTAGGCACTGGGCATGATGGCTGCATCACTTCATCTGCCTCTCTTCTTACCCGGATGCGCCCATCACTCTGGAACAGGGTAAATCTGGACTCATCAGACCACATGACCTTCTTCCATTGCTCCAGAATCCAATCTTTATGCTCCCTACCAAATTGAAGCCTTTGTTTCTGGTTTGCCTCACTGATTAGTGGTTTTCTTACGGCTACACAGCTGTTCAGTCCCAATCCCTTGAGTTTCCTTCGCATTGTGCATGTGGAAATGCTCTTACTTTCACTATTAACCATAGCCCTGAGTTCTACTGTTGGTTTTCTTCAATTTGATTTCACCAAACGTTTAAGTGATCGCCGATCACGATCATTCAGGATTTTTTTCCCTCCACATTTCTTCCTCGAATACGATGGGTCCCCACTATCCTTCCAGTTTTTAATAATGCGTTGGACAGTTCTTAACCCAATTTTAGTAGTTTCTGCAATCACCATAGATGTTTTCTCTGCTTTATGCATGCCAATGATTTGACCCTTCTCAAACAGACTAACATCTTTTATACGACCACGACATGTGTCTTTCAACATGGTTGTTTAAGAAATGAGAAGCAACTCATTGCACCAGTTGGGGTTAAATAACTTGTTGCCGGCTGAAAGATAATCGCCCATGCAGTAATTATCCAATAGGAGGCTCAAAACTACTTGCTTAGTTAAATCCAGGTGGCGACTTTTTTTTGGGACAGGCAGTGTATTAGCATCTTTAGTGCCAGAGTGCTGTGAAGAGTGAATTTTAGGATTACAACCAGGATCCTTGCCTGTAAAGTATCAGCATTAGAAGAATCCCTTCATTGACAACTGCTATTGCCTCATAATAGGATTACAAGTGAACTTATTAGGGTCCATTCACATGTCAGTATATTTCTATATCCCGAATTTCGGTCCCTTTTTTGCGGATCCGTTGTTCCTGAAAATGTTTCCGTATGTCACCCGTATGTCATCCGTTTTTTGCGGATCCGCAAAAAACGGAAATATGTATAAATTTCTATATGATAATAAAGTTATTAGGATATCATTGAAAAAGTGGGAAAAAAAGTGAATAAAAGTCAAGTTATGTGACAGCTCAGGCGCCATTTTGTTTGGTTCATTGTGTGGTAAAGAGCTCTGTGTGAAAATGTTGCTTTCACAAAGCGATGCTGGAAGAAGAACCGGAGATGAGGAGGAAACAGTGGATTCATCCCATTGTCGCTCAGCGTCATCAGAAGGGACAACTCCATACTATATATAACGACCTGCGTCAGGACCCCTTCAAATTCCATAATTACTGCCGTATGTCTATGGAGTCATTTAATAATCTTTTGTCGTCTCTACATCCCGACCTTAACTTCGTGGACACAAGCATGCGGCGCAGCATCTCTGCCGAGCAAAGGCGTATAGTCACGTTGAGGTAAGAAAAATTAATAATGTATATTTTTGTAAGTTTATTTTAATTTTTTTATATTAAATAAAACATTTTTTGTTTTCACAGATTCCTTGCAACTGGAAATTCGTTTGCATCGCTGCACTTTGAGTTTTTGCTTGGGATCTCAACAATCTCTGGGATCGTCTGCCATATGTGTAAAGTCATAAGGCAGAGACTCAGAGAAGCGGTGATGCCCATCCCCAAGGCGGAAGATTGGCTTCGTATCACTGAGGGATTTTACCAATCAGCGCAGTTTCCTAACTGTATAGGGGCACTGGACGGAAAACACATATGTGTAAAGAAGCCGCCTCACTCAGGGTCCCAAACAATATTTTTATGTAGTGCTGATGGCCTTGGCTGACAGTAATTACAGGTTTGTAAGTGTGGATATCAGGGCCTACGGGAGCACTTCTGACAGCCGCATCTTTAGTGTTTCCAGAATGGGTGAACGGCTTCGCGAAAACCAGCTTGCCCTGCCAGCGCCAAGAAGACTACCCGGATCTGTAGGTCTGCTGGCTCCATTTGTGATCGTGGCAGATGAAGGATTCGTATTGTCCCCCCACCTGATGCGGCCCTACCCTAGACGCGATCTGGATGACCGGAAGCACATCTTCAACTATCGATTGACTCGTGCCCGTCGGTATGTGGAGTGCGCTTTTGGAATACTGTCCACTAAGTGGAGAGTATTCATGTCATCCATACAGATGAATCCGGACAATGCCACCCTGGTGATACAGGCTTGTGTACTGCTGCACAACTTCGCCAGGATACATGATGCCTCCGCTGATGCAGATATTGGTCAAAATATGACATCTTCTGTCATTTTTGATCAGAGCCGGACTGGACGACCTGGAACGGCTGGGCTAGCTGTTCAGGAAGTCTATGCCGACTTTTTCTGCAGTCCAGAGGGGGCATTACCGTGGCAGTTTGAAGCCATCCATGGAAGTGGTTGATTTCAGCTTGATTCTGGTTTCCAAATTACTATACAAATTTTAATATTCTTAGTTTAGTTAGTTCCCCTGTTGTTAGTTTAGTTTAGGGACTCGCAAGAGAATGAGGACCCTTGACGTGGGCTTGCGGGCTGAGGTATTTTGTAATTTCCAATTTCACTATCAATTTAAATTAATATATTGATAGTGAATTATAATTTTTAAATTATTTTAATTTAGTTTAAATACCTTCCAATACCTCATTACAAATGACATCTTAAAAAGAGTAATAATCATTACTCGATTTTTTTAAGACGCAATTGTACCCACACTATGTTTATTACAGTGTTTTACATCAATATAGAAAATAGGATAGCAGTGATTGAAAAAATTATTTTAAATGTGAAAATGCTCTTAATAAAAAAAAAATATATATAAGTATTGTAAAAAATTGCTAAGTAAAAGATAATTAATAAAGAATTTTTTAAAATGACTCATTACTGGCACATTATACACTGCTCGTTTCCATGGTAAAAGACCACTCTGTAAACCAGTGGTGGCCATGCTTGCACACAATAGTAAAAATCTTTACCTGCTCTGGTGGCCAAGAACATGTGTCTGTACCTAGGCTAGTGCATTTTCCTAAATAGTGCATGTATGGCCATCACTGATGAATTGCAGGGTGGTCTATAACCATGGAAACGAGCAGTGTATAATGTGATAGAAAAATTATTATAGACAGCAAAGTAAGCAAAAAGGACAATAATAATATATTATTAAAGTGTTTATTTTATCTACATGGAATAAATGGGCTCATGCACATGAACGTGTTCCGGCCATTTTGTGCATTGGGAACCGCAATAGTGTTCCCCATTGCACTTGCAACCTCCAAGTCGGCTGGCGCAGACGAATCTAGACCCATTCAACTTGAATGGGTTCGTGATCCGTCCATTCAAAAAAAAATTTGTACATGCACAAAATTTTTGTTGTGTACAGGCACGGGGCAGAGTATTCCAGAGAGTAGGTGCAGCTCGAGAAAAGTCTTGAAGACGGGAGTGAGAGGTACGAATTATGGAGGTTATTAATCTAAGGTTGCTAACATAACGGAGAGCACGAGTAGGGTGGTAGATGGAGATGAGGGTGAGAGTGAGAAGTTTGAACTGTATTCTGTGGTGGATGGGCAACCAGTGAAATGACTGGCACAGGCTAGTAGCATCAGTGCAGCGGTTGGATGGATAGATGAGCCTGGCTGCAGCATTTAGAACAGACTGAAGGGGAGAGAGTTTAGTGAGAGGGAGACCAATTAGTAATGCGTTGCAGTAGTCAAGACTAGAGTTGAGCGGACACCTGGATGTTCGGGTTCGAGATGTTCAGCCGAACTTCCCGGAAATGTTCGCGTTCGGGATCCGAACCCGATCCGAACTTTGTCCCGAACCCGAACCCCATTGAAGTCAATGGGGACCCGAACTTTTCGGCACTAAAAAGGCTGTAAAACAGCCCAGGAAAGGGCTAGAGGGCTGCAAAAGGCAGCAACATGTAGGTAAATCCCCTGCAAACAAATGTGGATAGGGAAATGAATTAAAATAAAAATAAAATAAATAAAAATTAACCAATATCAATTGGAGAGAGGTCCCATAGCAGAGAATCTGGCTTCACGTCACCCACCACTGGAACAGTCCATTCTCAGATATTTAGGCCCCGGCACCCAGGCAGAGGAGAGAGGTCCCGTAACAGAGAATCTGGCTTCATGTCAGCAGAGAATCAGTCTGCATGTCATAGCAGAGAATCAGGCTTTACGTCAGCCACCACTGCAACAGTCCATTGTCATATATTTAGGCCCAGCACCCAGGCAGAGGAGAGAGGTCCCGTAACAGAGAATCTGGCTTCATGTCAGCAGAGAATCAGTCTGCATGTCATAGCAGAGAATCAGGCTTCACGTCAGCCACCACTGCAACAGTCCATTGTCAGATATTTAGGCCCAGCACCCAGGCAGAGGAGAGAGGTCCCGTAACAGAGAATCTGGCTTCATGTCAGCAGAGAATCAGTCTGCATATCATAGCAGAGAATAAGGCTTCACGTCAGCCACCACTGCAACAGTCCATTGTCAGATATTTAGGCCCAGCACCCAGGCAGAGGAGAAAAGGTCCCGTAACAGAGAATCTGTCTTCATGTCAGCAGAGAATCAGTCTGCATGTCATAGCAGAGAATCAGGCTTCACGTCAGCCACCACTGCAACAGTCCATTGTCAGATATTTAGGCCCAGCACCCAGGCAGAGGAGAGAGGTCCCGTAACAGAGAATCTGGCTTCATGTCAGCAGAGAATCAGTCTGCATGTCATAGCAGAGAATCAGGCTTCACGTCAGCCACCACTGCAACAGTCCATTGTCATATATTTAGGCCCAGCACCCAGGCAGAGGAGAGAGGTCCCGTAACAGAGAATCTGGCTTCATGTCAGCAGAGAATCAGTCTGCATGTCATAGCAGAGAATCAGGCTTCACGTCACCCAACATTGGAACAGTCCATTGGCATATATTTAGGCCCAGGCACCCAGGCAGAGGAGAGAGGTCCCGTAACAGGGAATCTGTCTTCATGTCAGCAGAGAATCAGTCTGCATGTCATAGCAGAGAATCAGGCTTCACGTCAGCCACCACTGCAACAGTCCATTGTCATATATTTAGGCCCAGCACCCAGGCAGAGGAGAGAGGTCCCGTAACAGAGAATCTGGCTTCATGTCAGCAGAGAATCAGTCTGCATGTCATAGCAGAAAATCAGGCTTCACGTCAGCCACCACTGCAACAGTCCATTGTCAGATATTTAGGCCCAGCACCCAGGCAGAGGAGAGAGGTCCCGTAACAGAGAATCTGGCTTCATATCAGCAGAGAATCAGTCTGCATGTCATAGCAGAGAATCAGGCTTCACGTCAGCCACCACTGCAACAGTCCATTGGCATATATTTAGGCCCAGCACCCAGGCAGAGGAGAGAGGTCCCGTAACAGAGAATCTGACTTCATGTCAGCAGAGAATCAGTCTGCATGTCATAGCAGAGAATCAGGCTTCACGTCACCCAACATTGGAACAGTCCATTGGCATATATTTAGGCCCAGGCACCCAGACAGAGGAGAGGTTCATTCAACTTTGGGTAGCCTCGCAATATAATGGTAAAATGAAAATAAAAATAGGATTGAATGAGGAAGTGCCCTGGAGTACAATAATATATGGTTAAGGGGAGGTAGTTAATGTCTAATCTGCACAAGGGATGGACAGGTCCTGTGGGATCCATGCCTGGTTCATTTTTATGAACATCAGCTTGTCCACATTGGCTGTAGACAGACGGCTGCGTTTGTCTGTAATGACGCCCCCTGCCGTGCTGAATACACGTTCAGACAAAACGCTGGCCGCCGGGCAGGCCAGCACCTCCAAGGCATAAAAGGCTAGCTCTGGCCACGTGGACAATTTAGAGACCCAGAAGTTGAATAGGGCCGAACCATCAGTCAGTACGTGGAGGGGTGTGCACACGTACTGTTCCACCATGTTAGTGAAATGTTGCCTCCTGCTAACACGTTGCGTATCAGGTGGTGGTGCAGTTAGCTGTGGCGTGTTGACAAAACTTTTCCACATCTCTGCCATGCTAACCCTGCCGTCAGAGGAGCTGGCCGTGACACAGCTGCCTTGGCGACCTCTTGCTCCTCCTCTGCCTTGGCCTTGGGCTTCCACTTGTTCCCCTGTGACATTTGGGAATGCTCTCAGTAGCGCGTCTACCAACGTGCGCTTGTACTCGCGCATCTTCCTATCACGCTCCAGTGCAGGAAGTAAGGTGGGCACATTGTCTTTGTACCGTGGATCCAACAGGGTGGCAACCCAGTAGTCCGCACACGTTAAAATGTGGGCAACTCTGCTGTCGTTGCGCAGGCACTGCAGCATGTAGTCGCTCATGTGTGCCAGGCTGCCCAGGGGTAAGGACAAGCTGTCCTCTGTGGGAGGTGTATCGTCATCATCCTGCCTTTCCCCCCAGCTACGCACCAGTGATGGGCCCAAGCTGCGTTGGGTGCCACCCCGCTGTGACCATGCTTCATCCTCATCCTCCTCCACCTCCTCCTCATCCTCGTCCTCCTCGTCCTCCAGTAGTGGGCCCTGGCTGGCCACATTTGTACCTGGCCTCTGCTGTTGCAAAAAACATCCCTCTGAGTCACTTCGAAGAGACTGGCCTGAAAGTGTTAAAAATGACCCCTCTTCCTCCTCCTCCTCCTCCTCCTCCTGGGCCACCTCCTCTTCCATCATCGCCCTAAGTGTTTTCTCAAGGAGACATAGAAGTGGTATTGTAACGCTGATAACGGCGTCATCGCCACTGGCCATGTTGGTGGAGTACTCGAAACAGCGCAACAGGGCACACAGGTCTCGCATGGAGGCCCAGTCATTGGTGGTGAAGTGGTGCTGTTCCGTAGTGCGACTGACCCGTGCGTGCTGCAGCTGAAACTCCACTATGGCCTGCTGCTGCTCGCACAGTCTGTCCAGCATGTGCAAGGTGGAGTTCCACCTGGTGGGCACGTCGCATATGAGGCGGTGAGCGGGAAGGCCGAAGTTACGCTGGAGCGCAGACAAGCGAGCAGCGGCAGGATGTGAACGCCGGAAGCGCGAACAGACGGCCCGCACTTTATGCAGCAGCTCTGACATGTCGGGGTAGTTGTGAATGAACTTCTGCACCACCAAATTCAGCACATGCGCCAGGCAAGGGATGTGCGTCAAACCGGCTAGTCCCAGAGCTGCCCATTATCACACACCACCATGCCGGGCTTGAGGCTCACCGGCAGCAACCACTCGTCGGTCTGTTGTTCTATACCACGCCACAACTCCTGTGCGGTGTGGGGCCTGTCCCCCAAACATATGAGTTTCAGAATGGCCTGCTGACGTTTACCCCGGGCTGTGCTGAAGTTGGTGGTGAAGGTGTGTGGCTGACTGGATGAGCAGGTGGAAGAAGAGGAGGAGAAAGCTGAGTAGGAGGAGGTGGCAACAGGAGGCAAAGAATGTTGCCCTGCGATCCTTGGCGGCGGAAGGACGTGCGCCAAACAGCTCTCCGCCTGGGGCCCAGCTGCCACTACATTTACCCAGTGTGCAGTTAGGGAGATATAGCGTCCCTGGCCGTGCTTACTGGTCCACGTATCTGTGGTTAGGTGGACCTTGCTACAGATGGCGTTGCGCAGTGCACACTTGATTTTATCGGATACTTGGTTGTGCAGGGAAGGCACGGCTCTCTTGGAGAAGTAGTGGCGGCTGGGAACAACATACTGTGGGACAGCAAGCGACATGAGCTGTTTGAAGCTGTCTGTGTCTACCAGCCTAAATGACAGCATTTCATAGGCCAGTAGTTTAGAAATGCTGGCATTCAGGGCCAGGGATCGAGGGTGGCTAGGTGGGAATTTACGCTTTCTCTCAAATGTTTGTGAGATGGAGAGCTAAACGCTGCCGTGTGACATGGTTGAGATGCTTGGTGACGGAGGTGGTGGTGTTGGTGGTACATCCCCTGTTTGCTGTGTGGCAGGTGCCAACGTTCCTCCAGAGGCGGAGGAAGAGGCCGAGGCGGCAGCAGCAGAATAGGCCGAGGCGGCAGCAGCAGAAGAGGTAGCAGGGGGAGCCTGAGTGACTTCCTTGTTTTTAAGGTGTTTACTCAACTGCAGTTCATGCAGGTGCCTGGTCATGCAGGTTGTGCTAAGGTTCAGAACGTTAATGCCTCGCTTCAGGCTCTGATGGCACAGCGTGCAAACCACTCGGGTCTTGTCGTCAGCACATTGTTTGAAGAAGTGCCATGCCAGGGAACTCCTTGAAGCTGCCTTTGGGGTGCTCGGTCCCAGATGGCGGCGGTCAGTAGCAGGCGGAGTCTCTTGGCGGCGGGTGTTCTGCTTTTGCCCACTGCTCCCTCTTTTGCTACGCTGTTGGCTCGGTCTCACCACTGCCTCTTCCTCCGAACTGTGAAAGTCAGTGGCATGACCTTCATTCCATGTGGGGTCTAGAACCTCATCGTCCCCTGCATCGTCTTCCACCCAGTCTTGATCCCTGACCTCCTGTTCAGTCTGCACACTGCAGAAAGACGCAGCAGTTGGCACCTGTGTTTCGTCATCATCAGAGACATGCTGAGGTGGTATTCCCATGTCCTCATCATCAGGAAACATAAGTGGTTGTGCGTCAGTGCATTCTATGTCTTCCACCGCTGTGGAAGGGCTGGGTGGATGCCCTTGGGAAACCCTGCCAGCGGAGTCTTCAAACAGCATAAGAGACTGCTGCATAACTTGAGGCTCAGACAGTTTCCCTGGTATGCATGGGGGTGATGTGACAGACTGATGGGCTTGGTTTTCAGGCGCCATCTGTGCGCTTTCTGCAGAAGACTGGGTGGGAGATAATGTGAACGTGCTGAATCCACTGTCGGCCACCCAATTGACTAATGCCTGTACCTGCTCAGGACTTACCATCCTTAGAACGGCATTGGGCCCCACCAAATATTGCTGTAAATTATGGCGGCTACTGGGACCTGAGGTAGTTGGTACACTAGGACGTGTGGCTGTGGCAGAACGGCCACGTCCTCTCCCAGCACCAGAGGGTCCACTAACACCACCACGACCATGTCCGCGTCCGCGTCCTTTACTAGATGTTTTCCTCATTGTTATCGTTCACCACAACAACAAAAATATTATTTGACCCAATGTATTGAATTCAAATTCAGGCCTTTTTTTAAAGACAACTAACACTATCTGGCTATCTATTTAGGTACCGTATTACACTAATACAGGAACAGCAGTAACCACAGATTTAGCTGACTATAAATTTGAGGCCTATTATTTAGGTGCTGGGTGACAGGTATAGGTTTACTGACAGAATTAGACTTGGAAATGCACAGTAGCGTGTGTGTGAAGTTATTCAGAATGACCCTATGTGCACCTTGAATCTGATATACCCTTTTAGGGATAAATTTAAAGTAGGCCTGATACAGCAGAAACCACTAAATTAAGAAATTGCTAAATTGGGAATTGTATTTCAACCCAGAACAAAAACTGTGCTTTGACGGACACTAAATAACTTGACCAGCCACAACAGTAACGACAGATTTAGCTGGATATAAATTTGAGGCCTAGTATTTAGGCGCTGGGTGACAGGTATAGGTTTACTGACAGAATTAGACTTGGAAATGCACAGTAGTGTGTGTGTGAAGTTATTCAGAATGACCCTATGTGCACCTTGAATCTGATATACCCTTTTAGGGATACATTTTAAGTAGGCCTGATACAGCAGAAACCACTAAATTAAGAAATTGCTAAATTGGGAATTGTATTTCAACCCAGAACAAAAACTGTGCTTTGACGGACACTAAATAACTTGACCAGTGTAGGAGAGTCCCCGGAATAATAATGGACGGACGATACGTGCCACCAGAGGTCCTGGCCTCGGTGGAGTAAGAACCGGATCATTGCGGTTACAGCGGCGAATGCTGCTGGCGCAGCGTGTCCGGGCCGGTTCTTACTGTTCCCCACGGCCAGCCCAGGTTTTTGGTGGAGCTGGGCCTTTAAGAACCCAGCCTGCTGATGATGGGGGTGGGGTGTGTCTTGCTGTGCTGGAGATTTCCACAGACAGAGTGAGTGCTGGTGAAGGAGAGTCTGGGCGCAGCACACATTGAAGGATAGCCCTGGGACCTGTGGTGCTACGAGCCGAAGGGGCTCTGGCCTGAGGGAGACAAAGGCAGATAGCCTAGAAGCCTGCAGAACTGCTGTGGTCTGTCCAAAACAAGGTGACTCAAACCTGCTGTTTATTTTCTATGGAAGGACTTTTGTTTTATGCACTATGTGGATATGCACCTGTGTGGTCTGCACGTTGCCTGTTATGCCGTTGGTGTGAATAAAGTCACAGTGTATCACAAAGACTGTCTATGATTGCCTCAATACTGCCGCCGCTACCGTAGCCTACCACGAGCACATCCCCACAATTGGTGGCTTGGAGCGGGCATTCCTGCAGTGAGGCAGGCCTGAGGCAAAAGTTGTGTTGGACTGCATGTCATATATCAGGCCTGCAAGTTTTATGGTTCCTGACAAGATGGAGGAGGCCATTAAGCACCTGATTCAGAGTAATGTACAGCAGCAACAGGCATTGCAGGCTCAGAAGGAAAGACATGATGAGGCTATGTGTGCACAGCAGCAAACAAACAATCTCCTAATGCAGCAGCTGGTAGCCATGCAAGAGTCGGTGCGAACATCCCTGCAAGGAGTTTCAACTGCAACAACCCCGACTGTGTCTACCGCCAGGGACAAAGTCCGATCCGCCCTGAGGAAAATGGGTCCGGGAGATGATATAGAGGCATTCCTGATGGTATTCGAAAGAACCGCGGAGCAAGAGAGGCTGCCGTTGGAGCAGTGGGCCGAGGTGGTGGCGCCTTTTCTGGTGGGGGACGCACAAAAGGCCTATTTTGACCTCAGCTGCGATGAGGCCAAGGACTATGAGAGGCTAAAAACTGAGGTGTTGGCCAGGTTGGGGGTAAACACCTATGTGCGAGCGCACAGGGTGTATCAGTGGGTGTTTGCCGAGTCCCGACCCGCCCGGTCACAAGCCTATGACTTACTTCACCTAGTAAAAAAATGGCTTCAGCCTGAAATATTGAGCACTTCTCAGATGGTTGAAAGGGTCGTGGTCGACAGGTTCGTGCGTACCCTCCCGAGAGCCATACAGCGCTGGGTGGGACAAGGCGATCCAGGCAACCTGGAACAACTGGTTAGCCTGGTGGAGAGGTATATGGCCACTCAGGATTTGGTGCGGGACTCAGCGGTACTACCGAAGTCACGTCAGCCCCCGTTGCCGACCCGGGATCCTGAAAAAGGGATCCCACCACATAAGGAGGGGAGTGGATCTCCAGTCCGTGGGAGGAATACCCTGGGGAGGAGGGAGGCTGCGAGGATCAGATGTTGGCATTGTCAGGACTGGGGACATGTGGCATCCAACTGCCCTAGGGCATCTGAACCCATGGACTGCGGGTTCGCTCGCCGGTCCTCTTTTTATGCCCAACCGGTGTATATAGCTGACCCCCTGCTGGCGGCAGACAACCCTCCGGTGTGTGATGTCGTTGTTAATGGACACTCCGTGCAGGCCCTGCTGGACTCTGGGAGCCTGGTAACTCTGGTCCATGAGTCGCTGGTAACGGAAAAACTCCCAGAAAGGCGAACCCTTACCATTGTCTGTATACATGGGGATCGCAGGGAGTATCCCACCACTAAGGTTACCCTGGCAGTGTGTGGAAAGGAGGTACCACATGTCGTCGGGGTGGGGAGACGGCTCCCTTATGCCGCAATATTGGGGAGGGACTTTCCCCTGTTCTGGACTTTGTGGAGGAACGGGTTGCCTACCTATGGGGAAGGAAAATGTCCAGGTCCCGAGCCCGAGGACCCCGAGGCAGGGACCCCAGCTGTAGGGGTCACCGTAGAGGAGGTAGAGTGTAACCCTGACCGGTTTCCCCTAGAAGTATTGGCGGGTGAGACAGTAGAAAGTTCGTCCATCCTGGATCTGGAGGTACCCCGAGAAACCTTCGGGACCGCACAGCTCCAGGATTCGACGTTATTGCGGGCTAGAGAAGGTGTGTCGGTGGTTAATGGTGTTGCCCAGCGTCCCGGCGCCGATACCGTATTTCCTCACCTGGCCTATAACCAGGACCTGTTATATAGGGTAGACAAGGTGAGGCAGGAGGTGGTGGAACAACTGGTGGTGCCCCAGCCTTACCGGCGAATGGTCTTGGATTTAGCGCATGCGCATGTGTTGGGTGGTCATCTAGGGGTTAAGAAAACGCTGGAGCGAATTCTACAACGGTTCTATTGGCCTGGGATATATGAGGAAGTCCGGAGGTTCTGTCAGTCCTGTCCAGTGTGTCAGCTGACTAGCCCCCAACCTCACTATCGCAGTCCACTGGTACCTATGCCCATTATAGAGGTGCCCTTCGAAAGGATCGCCATGGATCTGGTAGGCCCCATTATTAAGTCAGCCCGAGGTCACCAACACATCCTGGTAGTGTTAGACTATGCCACTCGCTATCCGGAGGCGGTCCCATTGCGCCATACGTCGGCCAAGGTAATAGCTAAAGAGCTCATGAGTATGTTTGCCCGGGTGGGGATACCAAAGGAGATTCTGACGGACCAGGGGACACCCTTTATGTCCAAAGTAACAAAGGAATTGTGTAAGCTATTAAATATTAAACACCTGCACACGTCCGTCTACCATCCCCAAACCGATGGGTTAGTAGAACGGTTTAATAAGACCCTGAAGTCCATGCTAAAAAGAGTCGTGGCTAAGGACGGGAGGGATTGGGACTTACTGTTGCCCTATGTTTTGTTTGCGGTACGGGAGGTGCCCCAGGCGTCCACGGGGTTCTCGCCCTTTGAGTTGTTATATGGGCGACATCCCCGTGGGCTACTGGATATCGCTAAGGAAGCATGGGAGCAACAGCCTACGCCTCATAAAAGTGTGATAGAGCACATAGAAAAAATGCAGGACCGAATAGGGGTCGTGTTGCCGATCGTCCGTGAGCACATGGAAGCGGCACAACTGGCCCAGAGTCGGGTATATAACCGAACCGCCCGGGTAAGGACATTTCACCCGGGGGACCGAGTTCTTGTACTCGTGCCCACGGTCGAGAGTAAATTCTTGGCCCGGTGGCAAGGACCCTATGAAGTTAAGGAGAAGGTGGGCCCAGTTGATTACAGGATATACCAGCCAGGGAGGCGGAAGCCCGAACAGGTATATCATGTGAATCTACTAAAACCTTGGAGAGACAGAGAGAATTTGTTTGCAGACAGCCCGCCCTCTGTCGGGACGTCAGGGAGTGACCCGGGGTCACCAGGTGTTCCGGAGAGCGCCGCTGGGGTGACGATAGGGGACGGACTGTCGACCAAACAAGCACAAGAGGTGAAAGAATTTGTTAGTCGGAATAGGGACGTATTCTCTGACCTTCCTGGACGTACCACCTTGATCGAGCATGACATTATCACCGAGCCCCGGGTGAAAGTCCGCCTAAGACCATACCGAGTACCGGAGGCTCGGCGACAGGCCATTTCGCAGGAGGTAAGATCGATGCTACGTCTAGGGGTCATAGAAGAGTCAAAGAGCGAGTGGGCTAGCCCGATTGTCCTTATTCCCAAACCGGATGGTTCATTACGGTTCTGTAATGATTTTAGGAAATTGAATGAGGTATCAAAATTTGACGCCTATCCCATGCCTCGGGTAGACGAGTTGATAGAGCGGCTGGGAAAAGCCCGGTATTTTTCGATCCTAGATCTCACGAAGGGCTACTGGCAGGTACCTCTGACGGAGGCGGCAAAGGAGAAGACGGCCTTTGTCACCCCGGAGGGGCTTTTTCAGTATAGGGTGTTGCCTTTTGGGTTACATGGCGCTCCGGCTACGTTCCAGCGTCTGATGGATGTCGTCCTCAAGCCCCATCACCAGTATACCTCCGCGTATCTGGATGATATAGTCGTGTTTAGCCCAGACTGGGAGGGTCATTTGTCAAAACTTCAGGCAGTGATAGATTCTCTAAGGAAGGCGGGGTTAACTGCCAACCCAAAAAAATGCTCGGTGGGACTAGAGGAAGCTCGCTATTTGGGGTATGTGATTGGACGCGGAGTCATTAGGCCCCAAGTAAATAAAGTTGAAGCAATCCGGAATTGGCCCAGGCCTCGTACGTCCAAGCAAGTACGGTCATTTTTGGGCCTGATTGGGTACTACATGAGGTTCATTCCCCATTTTGCCACCTTGGCAGCCCCGTTAACCGGCCTCTTGAAGGGTAGAAAGTCGGTGATGGTTCGCTGGGGGGAGAAGGAGGAGGAGGCGTTCTCCCGTTTGAAGTCGGCCCTATGTGAGTCCCCAGTTCTGGTGACGCCCGACTTCAAGCGGGAGTTTGTAGTTCAAACAGATGCCTCGGGAGTAGGACTAGGGGCTGTGCTTTCCCAAGAGCTCAACGGGGAAGAGCACCCCGTGGTTTTTCTAAGCCGCAAGCTTACCCCAGCAGAAACCCGGTATAGCATTGTGGAGAGAGAGTGCCTCGCCATCAAGTGGGCACTCGAGTCTCTCAGATATTACCTTCTGGGGAGAAGGTTCCGTCTGGTGACCGACCACTCCCCTCTCCAGTGGATGAGTCGGGCTAAGGAGGGGAGCGCTCGGGTTACCAGGTGGTTCTTGTCCCTCCAAAACTTTAAGTTCACTGTTGAGCACAGGGCCGGCCGCTTACAGGGGAACGCAGATGCCCTGTCTCGGGTACACTGCTGTGCGTGTGTTCACCCCCTCAGGCTTGAACGGTATGTTCAAGCCCTCAGGGGTGAACAAAGGGGGGGGATATGTAGGAGAGTCCCCGGAATAATAATGGACGGACGATACGTGCCACCAGAGGTCCTGGCCTCGGTGGAGTAAGAACCGGATCATTGCGGTTACAGCGGCGAATGCTGCTGGCGCAGCGTGTCCGGGCCGGTTCTTACTGTTCCCCACTGGCCAGCCCAGGTTTTTGGTGGAGCTGGGCCTTTAAGAACCCAGCCTGCTGATGATGGGGGTGGGGTGTGTCTTGCTGTGCTGGAGATTTCCACAGACAGAGTGAGTGCTGGTGAAGGAGAGTCTGGGCGCAGCACACATTGAAGGATAGCCCTGGGACCTGTGGTGCTACGAGCCGAAGGGGCTCTGGCCTGAGGGAGACAAAGGCAGATAGCCTAGAAGCCTGCAGAACTGCTGTGGTCTGTCCAAAACAAGGTGACTCAAACCTGCTGTTTATTTTCTATGGAAGGACTTTTGTTTTATGCACTATGTGGATATGCACCTGTGTGGTCTGCACGTTGCCTGTTATGCCGTTGGTGTGAATAAAGTCACAGTGTATCACAAAGACTGTCTATGATTGCCTCAATACTGCCGCCGCTACCGTAGCCTACCACGAGCACATCCCCACACCAGCCACACCAGTAACAACAGATTTAGCTAGATATAAATTTGAGGCCTATTATTTAGGCGCTGGGTGACAGGTATACGTTTACTGACAGAATTATACTTGGAAATGCACAGTAGCGTGTGTGTGAAGTTATTCAGAATGACCCTATGTGCACCTTGAATCTGATATACCCTTTTAGGGATAAATTTAAAGTAGGCCTGATACAGCAGAAACCACTAAATTAGGAAATTGCTAAATTGGGAATTGTATTTCAACCCAGAACAAAAACTGTGCTTTGACGGACACTAAATAACTTGACCAGCCACACCAGTAATGACAGATTTAGCTGGATATAAATTTGAGGCCTAGTATTTAGGCGCTGGGTGACAGGTATACGTTTACTGACAGAATTAGACTTGGAAATGCACAGTAGCGTGTGTGTGAAGTTATTCAGAATGACCCTATGTGCACCTTGAATCTGATATACCCTTTTAGGGATAAATTTAAAGTAGGCCTGATACAGCAAAAACCACTAAATTAGGAAATTGCTAAATTGGGAATTGTATTTCAACTCAGAACAAAAAATGTGCTTTGACGGACACTAAATAACTTGACCAGCCACAGCCGTAACGACAGATTTAGCTGGATATAAATTTGAGGCCTAGTATTTAGGCGCTGGGTGACAGGTATAGGTTTACTGACAGAATTAGACTTGGAAATGCACAGTAGCGTGTGTGTGAAGTTATTCAGAATGACCCTATGTGCACCTTGAATCTGATATACCCTTTTAGGGATAAATTTAAAGTAGGCCTGAAACAGCAGAAACCACTAAATTAGGAAATTGCTAAATTGGGAATTGTATTTCAACCCAGAACAAAAACTGTGCTTTGACGGACACTAAATAACTTGACCAGCCACACCAGTAACGACAGATTTAGCTGGATATAAATTTGAGGCCTAGTATTTAGGCGCTGGGTGACAGGTATAGGTTTACTGACAGAATTAGACTTGGAAATGCACAGTAGCGTGTGTGTGAAGTTATTCAGAATGACCCTATGTGCACCTTGAATCTGATATACCCTTTTAGGGAAAAATTTAAAGTAGGCCTGATACAGCAGAAACCACTAAATTAGGAAATTGCTAAATTGGGAATTGTATTTCAACCCAGAACAAAAACTGTGCTTTGACGGACACTAAATAACTTGACTAGCCACACCAGTAATGACAGATTTAGCTGGTATACGTTTACTGATAGAATTAGACTGGGATATGGCCAAAAAATAACCACACTATTGATGGTTAAATGCACTTGGTGTGACAGCTTGACCAACCACACTATTGAGGGTTAAATGCACTTGGTGACAGGCTCAGCTTGCCCCTGATGCAGTATATGGCCAAAAAATAACCAGACTATTGATGGTTAAATGCACTTGGTGTGACAGCTTGACCCTGATGTAGGATTTAGCCAAAAAACAACCACACCATTGAGGGTTAAATGCACTTGGTGACAGCTTGCCCCTGATGTAGTATATGGCCAAAAAATAACCAGACTATTGATGGTTAAATGCACTTGGTGTGACAGCTTGACCCTGATGTAGGATTTAGCCAAAAAACAACCACACCATTGAGGGTTAAATGCACTTGGTGACAGGCTCAGCTTGCCCCTGATGTAGTATATGGCCAAAAAATAACCACACTATTGCTGGTTAAATGCACTTGGTGTGACAGCTTGACCCTGATGTAGGCTTTAGCCAAAAAACAACCACACCATTGAGGGTTAAATGCACTTGGTGGCAGCTTGTGCTGGCGCACCACAAGACACAAAATGGCCGCCGATCACCCCAGAAAAAAGTGACTGAGAAACGCTCTGGGCAGCCTAAAAACAGTGAGCAATTCAATAGCAGCAGTTCAATGATCCACAGCTGCAGATCGATCTCTGAATGAAGTCTTTTGGAGGAGTTAATCCCTGCCTAATCTCGCCCTAACGTCGCGGCTGCAACCTCTCCCTATGCTGATCAGAGCAGAGTGACGTGCGGCGCTACGTGACTCCAGCTTAAATAGAGGCTGGGTCACATGGTGCTCTGGCAATAGTAGGCATGGCTGTGACGGCCTCTTGGGGCAAGTAGTATGACGCTTGTTGATTGGAGCCTTTCAAAAAGCGCCAAGAAAGCGACGAACACCGAACCCGAACCCGGACTTTTACGAAAATGTCCCGGTTCGGGTCCGTGTCACGGACACCCTAAAATTCGGTACGAACCCGAACTATACAGTTCAGGTTCGCTCATCCCTAGTCCTCATCGTTTTGCGAGTCCCTAACAAAAAAAAAGCAAAAATACTAACTAAAAAAATTATCCATCCAGGATACATACACTCTATAGTCAGCTTAAGGGGCCGGAAAAAAAATTATGTTGCTCCACGTGAAGAGTGCTGTTGCTGAAAAGGGAATGAACCAACTGGAGACATAAAATAGTCTGAAAATAATTCCCTCACTCTCAGTCCTGCTGAACCAGTTCTTCCAACATGAGAGGGGTCTCCATCAGGAGTGCCCACATACATACGAATGTAATTATGGAGAACTACACACGCTTTAATAAAATAATTAACATTTTCCGGGGTTAGCTGGATGGCCAAAATAAATATATGCAATTTGCTGGCTAAGATCCCGAAGGCACACTCCACAAACTTTCTGGCCCTGCTTTTTCGATAGTTATAGGTGCGCCTTTTCTCATCCAATCCTCGCCTGGGGAAAAGGGCACAGTAGGTTTGGCGATTTGGCGCAATCGCAGACAAAACAGATTTAATTTGCTATCAAAATCGCACGTTTTTAACTGAACACATCCTGAATGCATCCTGAGCCAATCCGTCACACTCATGTGAAAGGGCGAAGATGCTGAATCAAATTTTTTAAAACTTTGCTCATTTCTAGTTCTAATAGGAAATATAGGAAGGGACTACCAAGAGGAGATTAAACAACCCCTTTAAGGGTTTCTGCTGCACCCAAAAACATTGTAGAAGTTTAAAGAATAAAATGTCAATAGTTAACTATATTCTGAAGTGAAAAGTCTATTCTCCATTGTATACAGATATTACCTCTACAAGTTTACTTTTTCTTCTTGTTAGTTTCTGTAACTTATTGTTCAGATCCCCAGAGATTTGATCCCACAGCTCAGGAAAGCGTATAAGTGCTGATGTCTTGTGTGTCACAGAGAAGCTCCTTCTTCCATGTTATACCCGAATATGACTCGCGTACAATGTTTTATAGTATTATGTTTTAATGTGGATTTTCTTTCACTTTATCTTGTATCATATTACATAAGGTAAATGATTTTATCTTATTGTCCTGTTTCTACCGTATGTCATGTAATGTGCTGGTTTATTACAGTCTCGGGTTGTACATGGAGCAGCTCCAAATTGATTGTTTTTCTGAATTAATATTTATTCTGTGTTATTATGATGAGAAGAATTTTCATTTTTACATATTTAGCTCTTAAAGGGGTATTCTATATTTTAGATATCGATGACCTATCCTCCACATGGCAAACACAATGCAGCTGCACTCTGCAACCAGTGAATTTATGGATTATACATTTTACTAATGCTATATATATACAGTACAGACCAAAAATTTGGACACACCTTCTCATTCAAAGAGTTTTCTTTATTTTCATGACTATGAAAATTGTAGATTCACACTGAAGGCATCAAAACTATGAATTAACACATGTGGAATTATATACATAACAAACAAGTGTGAAACAACTGAAAATATGTCATGTTCTAGGAGGTTCTTCAAAGTAGCCACCTTTTGCTTTGATTACTGCTTTCCACACTCTTGGCATTCTCTTGATGAGCTTCAAGAGGTAGTCCCCTGAAATGGTTTTCACTTCACAGGTGTGCCCTGTCAGGTTTAATAAGTGGGACTTCTTGCCTTATAGATGGGGTTGGGACCATCAGTGGCGTTGAGGAGAAGTCAGGTGGATACACAGCTGATAGTCCTACTGAATAGACTGTAAGAATTTGTAATATGGCAAGAAAAAAGCAACTAAGTAAAGAAAAACTAGTGGCAATCATTACTTTAAGAAATGAAGGTCAGTCAGTCAGCCGAAAAATTGGGAAAACTTTGAAAGTAAGGGCTATTTGACCATGAAGGAGAGTGATGGGGTGCTGCGCCAGATGACCTGACCTCCACAGTCACCGGACCTGAACCCAATCGAGATGGTTTGGGGTGAGCTGGACCGCAGATTGAAGGCATAAGGGCCGACAAGTGCTAAGCATCTCTGGGAACTCCTTCAAGACTGTTGGAAGACCATTTCAGGGGACTACCTCTTGAAGCTCATCAAGAGAATGCCAAGAGTGTGCAAAGCAGTAATCAAAGCAAAAGGTGGCTACTTTGAAGAACCTAGAATATGACATATTCTCAGTTGTTTCACACTTGTTTGTTATGTATATAATTCCATATGTGTTAATTCATAGTTTTGATGCCTTCATAGTCACGAAAATATAGAAAACTCTTTGAATGAGAAGGTGTGTCCAAACTTTTGGTCTGTACTGTATATCTATATGTAACTTATATGAATGAATAGTATTTGTCGCAGAGTGGTTCACTGTGACACGGGTTGCCATATTTGCTCACGTCTGTTGCTCTGGCATACTGGCCGCAGGCTTCCTGTGTAGGTAGGCTGTGTGTGAACTGTCTCTTGTCCTTGCATGCTCCCCTCCCTGTTTGTCTGGTTCTTGTGGGGTTAATGTTCTGGTCTGGGTGTGTTTGCTAGGTGGTCAGATCACCTCTTATCCTGCTATATTATCCTGTGATCTGTGGGTCTGGGGTCAATCAGTCTTCAGCTTTTCTGGGTGCAGCATCTATGCACCTGACCTGGCATTATTCCATCTGCCCTCTCCGGTGTGGTCACCTAGCGAGACATTAAGGTCACCTTGTCTGTTCTTCTGTTAAGTCCCTGCTTGATGTTTCCTCGCCTTCATGTTTTTGACTAACTCTGCATGGGGAACAGGCATCTGCTAGTCTGGTTCGATGTTTTCATTGAGAGGACTCCTGGGTTCTGCAGAGGGAGGACATTTAGTCTATGTGTGCAGCTCTGACTAGGACCTCTATGTAGCAGAGTTTGCATACAGTCTAGTCATCTGCCTGTTCTGTCTTGTTTTAGCAGCTCTGTCTGTGACCACCATGCATCCGTTCTACATGGGGCCCAGGCATCTGCTTGTCTTTCTGTTTCAGCAGCTCTGTCTGGGACTGCCATGCATCTGTTCTGCATGGGGTTCAGGCATCTGTCTGTAGTCTATTGCTTCCTTGTATAGCTTGCCTGCTTCTCTGGGTCCCTGTCTTGTTTTCTGTTTTCCATTATTTCCTGTCTGAACTGTGTCCTGAGTTTATGTTTGGGTTCCTGTTCATGTGCCTGGGTTCCAGTCTGCCTCGTGTTTACCTGGACAGCTGGTGCTTGCCAACGTCGGTCTTTGCGGGTAAGTGGCCAAGTGCATCGGGACCAATCTGGAGGAGCAACCAGTGATCCCTCAGCCAAGTTCATCCCCACCATCAGGGACTCTGTGAAGAACAGGGCTCACCGAGTCTTCCCTCTCTGGGTTTGTCCCCAAGTTAAACCCGTGCACTTGGTGCAGTAGTATTACCTGCCACTTTACCCTTACCTGCTGGTCCAGCTTCCTGTCTTGTCTGGATCTCTGTTAATAAAGTATTTGTATTTTGGTCCTTGCTTTGTCTGTCTGCTTGCCTTGGTGTTTTATGTTTGAGAGATGTCCTAGGGGTCCGTATGAACCTTGCTAGAACATGACAGTTACTTAGTATTTTGATCAAAATCATTTGTGTCCTATCACCACGACAAGAACTCTTTTAGATGGGACCCTACTCTACAATGACTCTTCTCATAATAATCCATAGAAATCTAGCAGGTGTCATTATCAGTGGGTTAATGCATTAACATGGCAGGAATTATTTTAGCAGTAGCTACATCTGTATATTCAGTGTTTGCAGAGTTGCAGCGTATGCTGTTGCATTGTGAGCCACTGTGACGTGTACCTGCACAATTACTTCATTTTATAGTGTGGGCTGGCTAATTTTATTTTTGCATTGTGTATGTGGAAGTGTAGCTACCTTCATGTTGATCCTTCACCCTAGCCACCCATCTTTGCAATGCTGTGCAGTAAATAGTTGGATCCTACTTTCCCTGGATTCATTTAAGGCCTTTGGGCAACGGGAGAGGAGTTATAATTGAGTAGGGGCCCATCTAAAAAAGGTCACCTATTTGTGGTGGATGGGAAGAAATGATTTTGATCAAAATATAATTGCCACCCCCAGTGATCAGCTGTTTTTGCAGTTGACAGCACCAAAAAATAAACAGTGGACAGAGCAGGAAGCATAAGTCTTCATCCACTGTGCAGTGGCCATGCCAGGTTACATTCAAGTGAATAGGACCAGAGCTGCAGGACTTTGGCACGGCCACAACATAGTGGACGCAGCCTTCTGCTTCCAGCTCTGTCCACTGTTTCCGGCAACAGAGGTTGAGGATAGATCATCGATCTGAAAAAGCGTGAGTACCCTATTCATTTAGCATTTTTTCTTTGAAGGTTTGGATTTTGTTTAAATTCTGTAAAACCGTCCATATACTGTATTCCCGATCTACTTAGTTTTTTTTATAGTTGCGGTTATACCAAATATGTGTAGTTTCACCACTAATGCACACTAAAGGTATGCTTAAGGGTCCATTCTCATGTCCGCATAAATGGGTCTTCTGCAATTTTGTGGAACTGGTGTGGAACCATTAATTTCAATGGGGCCGCAAAATATGCGGACAGCATCCGCACTTCCATTCCGCAGCCTCACAAATAAGATAGAGCATGTCCTATTCTTGTCCGCAGCCAAGAACAAGAATAGGTATTTCTATCATAGTGCCGGCCATATGCAGTCCATGTAAATAGGTCCATGATCCGTGCGCACAGCAAAAAAAAATAGAACATGTTCTCTTGGTGCGGAGGCGCAGAGAGAAACCCCACAGAAGCACTCCGTAGTGCTCCCGTGGGGTTCCGTGCCGCCGTTCCGCACCGCTCCTTCAGGATTGCAGACCCATTCAGGTGAATGGGTCTGCATCCGTGATACAGTGTGCACACGGCCGGTGCCCATATATTGCAGACCGGCTGTTTGGGGGTCGCAATGCGGGCATGGCCGGGCAACAGCCGTGTGCTTAAGCCCTAAGGTTGTGCCTCATCATTTAAGTTCCTATCTTCACCTTGCCAGCTTCTCTGTCCGTATGTGTTATGACATCCATCTTCTAGGGAAAACAAACGACATCCCATTGCATACCACCCTGCCTATTACACATGCACATATATATTTTTTTTTGCAGAAAAGAAAACTGGTCCATCCATGACTACCATAAACCAGACCACCATAGCGGGCTTTCGACTTAAAGGACCCTCAGATGTTCCTGAACTGCAAGTTCTCATCTTCTTTCTGGTTCTTCTCATTTATCTTATTTCTCTTTTCGTAAATCTCTCCATTCTACTTCTGGTTTGCTTTGATCTCCACCTGCACACTCCCATGTACTTCTTCATCTGTAACTTGTCTATCATAGACATATCCAGCTCTACTACAACGCTGCACACGCTTTTTTTTATATTCGTTACGCAAAACCACATGGTTTCCACCTGGTCCTGTTTGACCCAGTTACATATTTTCGGTTCATTAACGAGTAATACATTTTCAATTTTGGCCGCCATGAGCTATGATCGCTACATGGCCATCTGTAGGCCTTTACATTATCACACCGTCATGAGTTGGAGACTCTGTGGTCTGCTGGCCTCAGTCAGCTCAGGTTTTGGGTTTATTGAGGCACTTCCAATCACAGTCCTCTATTCAAAGTTCACCTGTTACATTTCCAAGGAAATTGATCATTATTTTTGTGACATTGTGGCTATCCGGGACATTACATGTAGTGATATTACAGATTTAGACCTTTACATTCTAATTGTTGGCAATGCAACCATGATTATTCTAGTTTCTCTGACTATAACTCCCTATGTTTTTATTATTGCTTGTATTTTAAGGATAAGCTTGAATGCTGGCAGACGTAAAGCCTTCTACACGTGTTCCTCACACATCACAGTGGTTGTCACCTTCTATTCTTCCATTGTAATACAGTACATAGGAACAGTTTCCGGGAACAACATGGGATCTAACAAAATATTCTCTCTCTTAAACACGGCCATTGTCCCCATGATGAACCCACTGATCTACAGCTTGAAAAATAAAGATGTTAAATCTGCCCTACAACGAAAACTTAATTTGTGTGGAATAAAATATTAAAATGTCTAAAATGTTATCTGAACCTTTTTGAATTCTGTTGGCAAAGCTGAGAATGTTCATATAACTGAATTGTGATATTTTACACTGTATGGTACTCGTACTGCCATGTACCCACCGGAAACGCACCCCATGATGTATTGTAGCTAGTAGCAAACCGATGTATCAGCAGTGTTCATATTCCTGTTTTAGTTGATGACACCAGGAACGACATTCCTGGATGTAATTTTTCAGGTGGGGTGTAGGTGTCAGAGGGGACAATTTTCCAGTTGTGCTACATCTGACCTGATGGTTTGTCATGTCTGCAAAGACTTATCAAAACTGGGGCTTTCTTTGCCGGTCTTGATATCCCCAATGCTGGAGGAGGATGAGTCTAATTTATGACAAGGTGCAGGTATTGTCGTAAATCAGGCACATCATCCTGCAGTATGTGCTCTTAACCAAAAATCTACGACGGCTCAGAGCTGCCATAGATTTCTGGCTTCATTTACGCCAGAAAACTGGCATAAATGTGGATACATCTGTCAGGGCGGCTGGCCAAGCCCTCTTCTACGTCCTTGCCACATTCCCTTTCAGAAAATTTAAACAACACTATTAAGGGCAAAGGCAATGATAAATCTCCCTCAATGTGTGCAGTACATGTGCAGTACCCAATACCTGGGGGTATCTGCAATTGTTATGTTTTGTGTGCATTGAAATTAAAGATGAGCAAAGTTTATTAAAATTAGATTTGAACGATTCGCTGAACTTCATCACAAATTGTTCTAAGTCAGGTATACCTAGTGTGAAATCTTGGAACTTGAGAGTGCAGGGGGAGTGTATCGCTTTATGTTCTAGTGCACTCACATTTATACTTTATCCATTCTGTAGGTACTGGGTACAGTATTATTGGCAGCTGTAATTTATCATCGTCTACATCACTGTGTAGGGCAGCAACAAAGCGTGTGTAGTACCCAGAAGTGGGGCACTACCATTTTGTCACCTGACTATTGTTTCCGATGTCTAGCAATGTATTCCATCCTTATATTTATTTCCAGGTCCTCTCATTCAGTGACTGTATTTTGTTACGCAACTGTTAATTTATTTTGGTATATGCAATGAGCCTGGTATCTTTAGTACCCCAGAGCAGGCACTACCATTCTTACACCTAGCTATTGTGTCGAATAGCTAATAAATAATGTTATTCAGGTCTTCTTACACTGTACCTTAATAATTCTGCTATGTAACTTATGTATTGTATTACATGTAATGTGCGTGGTTGTCCAGCAGGCGGCAATGTATCTGGCAGAGAGAGTACCTTTATGAACTTACCATTTCATTGTCCCCCTTTTGTGCAGAAGTGGGCTAGTCCTGCTTGCCATCCTTCTCAGGGCTCAGATGGCTGTGAGATGTATGTGCCACGTCTTCTGTCCCCTCGCAAATCAGATTTGTCAGCATCCCCTCCAGGACATGAAGAAGCGGAATGACATCATTCATCCCATAGTTCTGCCGACTGATAAATAAAGTGTCTCCTTAACGGGCCTGAGCAAATGGCATGTGTCATGCATGATCTGCCACTGCCTAATTTGGAGGTTCACTGGGGAGTAGACCCATCCATCTCCTGCATTAAGAAATCATTGACCGCCTTACTCTTCTGGCGGTCTAACGTATGGAGAGTGGAGCTCGAATAGGTGGAAACGTCGCTTATCAGGCGATGCTGGGGAAGAGCATTTTGCCTTTTCTGCTCAAGGAGGGCATGTTTTGCATAGTATGAGTGGCTGAAGTGCATGCACAGTTTTTTTGGACATTTTAACAGCTCTTGCAATTCGGTGAAAGACTTGAGAAACCGGGTGACAATGAGATTAAAGACGTGAACCATTCTTCTTCCCGTTGTCAATAACCATGGTTCCTATCTCCAGTTGGAGAGGAGACAGCCATGTTCGATTTTTATATCGATGATTCTCAGCAGTTCCTCCCCAGTGTGGCTCCGTTTGCCCAAGCTGACCAGGTGCAGAATCATGTGCCAATGTCTATCTTTGCATAGGTGATATGTTGGAGGACCACTGTGAACTATTCCTACATTGGAGGGTGAGGACAAGGTGGAGGATGAGGAGGCAGAGGAGAGCATTGGTGCATAAATCCCAGCATTACAACACAAAAGCAGCATTGCCATCACCTGGCCAAGTTACTGGTGCTTTATCCAGAACCTCATTTACCCACTGGGATATGAACGACATATATTTTCTTGGCCATAGTTGTAACTCCATACGTCAGCACCGCCATGAACTCTACCAGACACAGAGAGGCCCAAAGACTGTCCCACCTTCTGCTCAACATACGTGTGCAGGGCTGGTACAGCTTTTTTTTTAAATGTAAGGCCAGCTTGGGATTCCCCACCTTGGGTGGGCAAAAGTCATCAGAATGTGTAGAGTCAATTACATGGAAAGGGAGGGACTGTAGTACCAACAACTGGGCCAGGAGGTTGGTCACCTTCGGCGTCGTTGGATGAGTGCACGCATACTGTTGTCTTTTAGCAATCAATTACTGTTGAAACAAGTGACAAAGAGGAGAAGGAGGAGAAGCATCAGGAGCAATAGGGACAACAGCCTACTTAGGTGGATGTTGTCGAGCCCTGACTGCTGGAGAGAGGAAGTGGGCCATTGGGATATCCAGCAGCTGCTGCATCAGGCTGTAACATGTTTTTCCCTTGACACTTTTTGGTGCTCCTTACTTTGTGTCCAGATATTCTGCATACCGCCATATTAACATCCCCCAGCGACTTGTTGAAAAATTCCCACACTGCAGAGTATGGTATTTTCAATCCACCACTGCATGAGGCCTGCCTTCTGCTGCTTTTTTGAACCTGTGCATTGCTAGTGGGTTCCTCACAGGTAGTCTCCTGAGTAGCAGATGGTGTACCCCTCCCGCTTTTGGCTGCAGATCTCCCACTGCTTCCACCCTGCTATCTCACAGGCACGCTGCCACCCTGTTGTCTCATGGGCATGCTGCCACCCTCACCCCCTGATGATGACAATGCCTCCTCTCCACCCGGCTCCCACGTGCTATCAACTACATCGTCCTCTACATAGGTTTGTGCTTCACTAATGTCACCCTCACCTGTCTCTTACGCACCTCCCTAACCTTTCGGAACATGCGTTCACACCCGACTGCTATCATCCATAGTTGCACGCCTAGAGGAGTTCACAACGGACCTCTTCTCCTAGGCTGTGCTCATCTGAAAATGCTGGCTGTCCTCAAAAAGCTCATCTTCGCTGAAAAGCAGAGCAGAGCTGGCGGCATATGTTACTTGGCTAGCAGAAAGAGCAGCAAAAGCAATAGTCAGGTTCAGAACAGGTGAGTTCACGGAGGCAGTTACTGAGCTATACCAACTAAGTGTGTGTGGTGTCAGAGAAACCCACAGATTCGTGGTTGGGTGTATCTGTTGTCACCAGATGATGTTGAAGAGTGAGTCAAACATACCGGTACAGCTATATTGTTGGTAAAAACATGACCAGAAGATGACAGTGGTTTCTCTGGCTTGTTGCTGCGGCTGCTACCACCAACCCTTCTTCTGCTGCTACTTGTAATGGCTACAGCAATATTTTTGCCACTGCCTATTCCTTTGGAGGGCCCAGGAAAATGTATTTTGGCCATAGTGTATAGTAAATGAATCAGTAATGTAACAGATTAAGTTTGAATGGCGCACCAGGTGAACAATATAAACATGTCAATTGAAAGGATTGGTTCCCTTCTTCTAAGACCACCTTGGTTTGAAGCCTACTGCATCCAGGAGAAGTATTTCTCGGTGGCAAGAAAGACACATGCACACTGAAAGTGACCAAGAAATACTCTGATTTATTGTAAGCATATCATGTCAT
This sequence comes from Bufo gargarizans, assembly GCF_014858855.1. NCBI lineage: Eukaryota > Metazoa > Chordata > Amphibia > Anura > Bufonidae > Bufo > Bufo gargarizans. The sequence continues at coordinate 16,337,492 of NC_058088.1, read as the reverse complement.
TTTATAGGTGTACGTAGCCTAAGCAGCGGGGACCACTCATAATGCAGGGAATGGTTAAATGTATGCATATGTCATTTCTGAGGAATCAGCACATATAAGGAGAAATGAAACTTAACTCTACAGCTAGGAATAGAAACCAACAATCAGTAGTACAACATTAGGACAATACAAAAGATGGCTGAAATAATTCCCTACAACCCCCTATTAGAACCATAAAATTATATAATATGGTTCTTACCCTATTTTTTCTTCCCTTCTTTGTATCTTAGAAGGTACTTCTTATACCCTTCAGGGGAGTGGTCAGAGGATCCTGACCCAGGAGTTTCATTGTTAAGGTGTAGATTTTCATAAAGTGTCATATTCTCTACCCCCTTTGACAGTAGTTTCCGATAACATGGGATGACGCATATTACAATTATACCTATAACAATTACAAACCGGATTCCTAAAAAGTTGGGACACTATACAAATCGTGAATAAAAACTGAATGCAATGATGTGGAGGTGCCAACTTCTAATATTTTATTCAGAATAGAACATAAATCACGGAACAAAAGTTTAAACTGAGAAAATGTACCATTTTAAGGGAAAAATATGTTGAATCAGAATTTCATGGTGTCAACAAATCCCCAAAAAGTTGGGACAAGGCCATTTTCACCACTGTGTGGCATCTCCCCTTCTTCTTACAACACTCAACAGACGTCTGGGGACCGAGGAGACCAGTTTCTCAAGTTTAGAAATAGGAATGCTCTCCCATTCTTGTCTAATACAGGCCTCTAACTGTTCAATCATCTTGGGCCTTCTTTGTTGCACCTTCCTCTTTATGATGCGCCAAATGTTCTCTATAGGTGAAAGATCTGGACTGCAGACTGGCCATTTCAGTACCCGGATCCTTCTCCTACGCAGCCATGATGTTGTGATTGATGCAGAATGTGGTCTGGCATTATCTTGTTGAAAAATGCAGGGTCTTCCCTGAAAGAGATGACGTCTGGATGGGAGCATATGTTGTTCTAGAACCTGAATATATTTTTCTGCATTGATGGTGCCTTTCCAGACATGCAAGCTGCCCATGCCACACGCACTCATGCAACCCCATAGCATCAGAGATGCAGGCTTCTGAACTGAGCGTTGATAACAACTTGGGTTGTCCTTGTCCTCTTTGGTCCGGATGACATGGCGTCCCAGATTTCCAAAAAGAACTTTGAATCGTGACTCGTCTGACCACAGAACAGTCTTCCATTTTGCCACACTCCATTTTAAATGATCCCTGGCCCAGTGAAAACGCCTGAGCTTGTGGATCTTGCTTAGAAATGGCTTCTTCTTTGCACTGTAGAGTTTCAGCTGGCAACGGCGGATGGCACGGTGGATTGTGTTCGCTGACAATCGTTTCTGGAAGTATTCCTGAGCCCATTCTGTGATTTCCTTTACAGTAGCATTCCTGTTTGTGGTTCAGTGTCGTTTAAGGGCCCGGAGATCACGGGCATCCAGTATGGCCTTGACCCTTACGCACAGAGATTGTTCCAGATTCTCTGAATCTTCGGATGATGTTATGCACAGTTGATGATGATAGATGCAAAGTCTTTGCAATTTTTCGCTGGGTAACACCTTTCTGATATTGCTCCACTATCTTTCTGCGCAACATTGTGGGAATTGGTGATCCTCTACCCATCTTGGCTTCTGAGAGACACTGCCACTCTGAGAAGCTCTTTTTATACCCAATCATGTTGCCAATTGACCTAATTAGTGTTAATTGGTCTTCCAGCTCTTCGTTATGCTCAAATTTACTTTTTCCAGCCTCTTATTGCTACTTGTCCCAACTTTTTGGGGATTTGTTGACACAGTGAAAATTTGAATCAACGTATTTTTCCTTTAAAATGATACAGTTACTCGGATTAAACGTTTGATCTGTCATCTACGTTCTATTACAAATAAAATATTGACATTTGCCATCTCCACATCATTGCATTCAGGTTTTATTCACAATTTGTTTAGTGTCCCAACTTTTTGGGAATCCGGTTTGTAGTATGATCAGTATTACCACACCTAGTTGTACCAGGGCCTGTTTCCAACCAGTGATCCATCCAAAATACTGATCCCACGGGTTGGAGATACTAGAGTTTCTTTTTAACTCTATTGATAGATCTTCGAGTTTCTGTATGGTGATGTTGACATTACCATTAGGCCCTGTATTGTTCGGAATGAACGTACAACATGATGTGGGGTCCGTCAGAACCCTGCAGACTCCACCCCTTTCTGCAGGAATCATGTCTAACACCATCCTGTTTTGGAAAGTCATGATGGAGTCTCCTGATAGTTGTTCAGCAATACCTTGTAGGGCATCTCGAGTATAGTTCACAAACCTTTGTTGGTTGTAATATATGTAATTGATCCAATCTACATTTTTATTCACAGTAATGATAGGAAATATGGATTCAAAACCTGCAGCCACATGATTTTTGGCTTTGAACTAATCTGGGACTCCTCTTGGAACCCCAATTGCGTCAATGTACACGTGTATATTCATTATTCATTATTGCTTTGGCAAGTGCACACTGACCCTGCCAATTGTCCATGAGTCTGGACCTTATCTTCCCGTCCCCACATATCCAGTATACATCCCCGAGGGAGTGAGTCTGATTCTGGGTCTTGGCGGTGGCCACTTTGCTATAAGAGTGGCAGTACCCTGAACTAAAATTGCCCAAGAATTTACCCTTGTTATCTCCCCTATAGCATGTGTAGTTCCCTGGATATATTTGTATTCCTTCACCCGTCTTTGGGGTATCTGTGAGGATCGGGTATTTGGATTTCCAAGTCTCACACTTGGAGTCGTTGGAAGTTTTGTCAGTGAACAGACTCAAAAAGCATTCCTCTACAGTGGTGGGGAGAACAAGTGGAACTGTGCCTAAGTGGGCTTAGCCGCTCCACAAATGTAGCAGTTAGACTTATTCACGGAGGTTGCACTGTATTTCATCCACTCTAACCATAGATTGGTGTCTGAAATAACAGTTTCTGCCGCTAGGGTGTCCTCATAGGTAGGGTCAGAGATTGCTATTATGTCCATGAGGGTTTGTATATGGGGTTTCAAGGAGTTGAATGGCTCCCTGGGCCTTACTCTGTCCCATTCCCCTTTGTTGGTTGACATATCCCTAAGGTAGAACTTCCCCAAAGGTAAATCATCTCCTCCCCAAACCCATCTTCCCATCCAATAGGGGCCATTATCTATGGGCTGAGGGTTCTCAAGGTTTAAGGTGAGCTGATAGTATTTACCCTGTTGCCTTAAACGTATCATTTTGTCATCATAATTATTTCGAGGAATGTTTCCACAAGCACTTGAGGCTCTATTTTTCCAAGAAAGAGTCATTCTGGTAATTAGGGGCTTCCCGTGTTTATCTTTTCTTTCTAAGGCACTCTGGGGTTTATATGCCCATTCCCTATCGGTGTTCCATCCCCCCAATCCCCAGTGTCTGCAGTTATGGCCCCAATAGTTGTCGGTTACACAGATGTATACCTGGGGATCCTGGTCCTGGCGCTGATGACGCTGCCAGCTAGGTCCTGGACAGGGAATAATGTCACAGAGATCAAACATATAGGTGGCTACATGGGTGTTAGTGGAGTTATACCAAAATGTCACTTCTCCCTAATCATTACGGGTGACATCTACTTCAGCCTTGTTAGCGGGGAGAAAAGTCAGTGGAATCATCAGTAACACACTTGGGAGTGTGTACCATGTTCCAGAAATCGTGGAGGGCATTTTCGAGGTCAGGGCTGTCTGCCCCCGTTAGTACCTCCTTATCTTGTCTTCTTCTCGTGAGGTCAGGGCTGTCTACCCCCGTTATTACCTCTGACTGCTCGGGCAGGGCGCTCTTGTAGAGTTTTACTCTTGTGGCATGGATCCAGGTTGGGATTTCTTCAGTAAGGATTGCAGTTCTGGTGGCGGCTATCACGGTGGTGGGAGGTCCGAAGGGGAAATCTCCTTCCCTTTTCAAAGGGTCTTGACTAATACTTTGTCCCCTGGCTTAAAGGGATGTGTAGCATCCTGTGGGAGAGAAGGAGACTTACAAGCAACTTTTTCCTCTATTATTTTCAATCTGGTGATCAGCTGCCTCACATATACCTCCCTAATGAGGCCCATATCCCCTGTTTGCGTCACCAAGGATCCCTTTGCCCATGGTGTGGGAAAAGGTCTTCCCATGAGAATATCGAAAGGTGACATCCCTAGTTTCTTATTGGGTGTCATTCTGATCTCTGCCAGGACAATTGGTAGCACATGTTTCCATTTCTCAAAGGTACCTGAAGAAGCCTTCCTTAATTTGTCCTTTATTGTTCTGTTCATTCTTTCCACAATACCAGAACTTTGTGGGTGGTACGGGATATGAAATTTCCACTCTATCTTGAGCATGTTTACTAGTTCCCTGTTTACCTTAGATGTAAAAGCTGGCCCCTGGTCAGACTCTATTCTTAGTGGACATACCCACCTTGGTATGATCTCATGTGTAAATATTTTTGCAACTGTCTTTGCATCTTCTGCTCTGGTGGGGTAAACTTCTGTCCATCTGCTAAACATGTCCACTATCACTAGTGCATACTCCTGTTTTCCTTTTGTCCTGGGGATATGTGTAAAGTCTATTTGTAAGTATGTAAAAGGCAAGGTGGGGTAATCCAGGTGTTGGTGCGGTACCTTTATGTTGTTATTGGGGTTGTTTCTTAGGCATGTAACGCACCTTCTGATGTAGTCCTTGACCATTTCTTCTATGTTCATGATATAAACGTTTTGCTTTAGTAAAGTGCATGTGGTTTGTATACTGTTGTGTCCTACCCTATAAAAAAGAGCAATAAACAAAGGTGCACTGCACCTAGGGATGCATGGTCTCCCCTCTTTCCAGTTCTTGAATTTTTCTGCAATACTGGAAAACACCAGTCTTCCATTTCCGACTGTGTAGCAGAGATTTGGAAATCCACTATCATCTATGCCTCTTCTAGTGAGGGTGGGGTGAGGAGGGACAGTTGTAATGTGGCGGGTGTCTGTAATGCTGCCTGCTTGGCCTCCATATCTGAAAATGCATTCCCTTTTGAAATGTGATCCTTACCTCCTGTGTGAGCTCTGCAGTGTACAATAGCTAGATCAGAGGGGAGTAGAACCGCTCGCAGAAGTTCAGTGACTAATTGGGAGTGTGAAATGCGCTTGCCATCTGCCGCCACAAAAACTCTTCTTTGCCATATAACCCCATGGTCCCACACTACCCCATGTGCGTACCTGCTGTCAGTGTAAATGGTGACTGGTTTGTCAGTATGTAACTGGCAGGCGCGAGTGAGTGCAATCAGCTCCGCAGCTTGTGCTGACTGATAGGGCATGGGTTGTGCTTCGAGGACTACGTCGGGTAACATGACTATTGCATAACATACATGGAATGTATTGTCATTGGGTCTGCTAAAGTACCCGTCTACAAACACTTCTGGAGCACCGGGTATTGGCATGGATGAGAGGTCTGATCTAGGTGAAGTCTCATAGTGGATGGAGTGAATGCAATCATGTGGTTCTGGGAGTTGATCTTCATCATTCATGAGACCTAATAAAGCGTTGAGTATGGGTGTGGGTCCTGCAGTGTGTGTAGCGTATTGTACTTCAAGTGAGGGATTGCTCAAGAGTAGGAGCTCATACCCTGAGAGCCTTTGGGCTGACATGCCTTTCTGACAGAGTGGCTTGTCTCAGTACATTGTCATAGTAGGAGCAATCAGGGATTCATTGTCTGCAGTAGTTTATCATACCAAGAAAGGACAGAAGTTCCTTCTTGATTTGTGGGGTGACCAGGCCCGCAACAGACTGGACCCTTTGTGGGCTGATTCTCCTTTCCCCCTGTGTGAGAACAAAGCCCAGATACTTAACTGTCTCTTGACACCACTGTATCTTCTTTAGTGACACTTTATGACCACAGTCTGACAACCATTTTACCAAAGATATACCATCATTTTCATTGGCCTCCGCTGACAAGCTACACAGTAAGAGATCATCCACGTATTGCAAGAGGACTGAACCCTGGGGGGGTGCCATAGTTTCAAAGTGGCTTAGAGGACTTAGCTGTACACAACTGGTGAATCAGCATATCCCTGGGGCATCCTGCTCCAGGTTAGCTGATGCCCGTCGAAGGAAAAAGAAAAAAGGAGTTGTCACGGATGATCCGCGAGAATATTGAACTGTCCTCCCAATATTATCAATATTACTCTGCCTTATTGATCAGTAGGTCTATTAAACAGTAATTATTTCCCTAGGCCCCAGAACCTACAATTTGATTATTCAGAGCATCTCCTTCTGTCCTTCTGTTGTACCCAGAGAACAACATAGTCCTTTTGTTCAAGTCAGTCAATAGATGCCCAGCAGATAACGCAATTACAGCTGGCTTCCTCAGGTTGACAAAAGAACTTCCCTTTCTGAAGAGATATCACAGCTAGGTGTGAAGACTGCACCTGGGGGGAGCCATATGGTGTCGCTGCCATAAGGGTCTGTAAGCTAGCTTGCCGCAGACAGGCCGGCACCAAGGTTTCCCAGATTGCAACATGAATTTGAGATATGATTTTTACCTTTTTAAGAGAGACCATGCATCTTACGGACGTAAAAATTACATCATCGTGTCACTCAGAATTCACTGGACGTTTACATAGGACAAACATAACTCTAAGATGTGCCCAGGTAAAGTTATGGTGTTACCCCATCATAGAACCAGTTATAATAGTAATATTTGGTATCCCTGAACTCCATATTTTGTGGGGAATGTGAATATGTGCTTGTTACTTGTGTACAGCGGAGACATCCCGCGATATGGCACATGCCATATTTCAGAACTGACATTCACCTCAGGAATACAGCCTGCCCAGCAGGCGGACTCTCAATTCCCCGCCTTGATTCTGGGACCCTTTATAACAAAGACCTAGAATCTGCTAAAGGAGTTCTCCACTTTTAACAACACCTGAACAGAACCTCAGCCAGAGAACCTGTGGGCTGAAGGCATATTACACTGGACAAAGGCTTCTTGAACTTTATCCCTGCAACGGACTATTTCACCAACGGACATCTTTTCTGCGGAAACTAAGTATTTTCTTTCTTTTCTCCCTTTTGTTTATTGGACTATACTTTCCTTGATTATTGTGTTAATAATTACTGTGCATCGTGATAATTTGTATTGTATATAGATATATAATAAATGACCTCCAAGTCATTTCTCTAGCCATATGCCTGTTTTCAAACACTGCAAAAACTTACCCTAGCCTCTCCGAAGGGAAAGCTACTCGGTTGTGTTATCTAGATAGTGGGTTCCTTGCTCCCATAAATTGCAAGGTGGTGGCAGTTAAACTACCCTGTGTGTGGTTCCGGTCCAGTTCGTCACAGGCTTACTTGCGGTCGGTCGGCGGTCCACTCCCTGCGCTTTCAGCCTATCGACTGTACGGACTCAAGTTAGACTGTCGGTGTGCTGAAAGTGGCCGGGAGGCCTGTTTGCGGATTGACCACTAGGGGCGCTGTGACGGTTTCATGACGTATTGTGCCCGCGGCGGTCGCAGTTCGTCACAGGAGTCTGGTCTGCTTGTCAACTGGGATAGAAAAGAAAGCATTTTTCAAGTCTATCACACTGAAACGTACAGCATCTGCTGGAATGGCCAAGAGCAACTGAGAAATGTCAGGGACAATGGGTGTGATGGGCACAATGAGGTTATTAATAGCTCTGAGGTCTTGAACGAACCTTACCGAGCCATCTGTTTTGGTGACAGGGTTAATGGGGGTGCAGTATGGGTATACTGTTTCTTCCACTACCCCCTTTCTTAAAAACTCTTCTATCATTGGTCTAATACCATCAATCTTTTCCTTTGACAAGGGATATTGCTTCTGATAAACAGCAGTAGCTCCTTGTTTTAGGGTGGCCCTATAGGGTGTGCAATCAATGAAACCTGTGTCGTAATCATCCTTAGACCAGAGGCGTGTGTCTAATTGTTGGAATTCTTCAGGCATGTCTGTAAGTTTTAACATACAATGTGAGGGTGTGGAGATCGGTATCTTATCTAAGCGTACATGGAGGCCCTTTTGTGATGCAAATACCTTCAAGCGCAATTTGCAAAACAAGTCTCGGCCTAACGGACTGACTGGACAGTCGGGTATGATACAGAAAACATGATCAGTGATATAATCTCCCTCAGGTGTCTGTAATAGCATTGGGACAGTCTGGTATGTTTTGGTAAGTACCCCATTAATTCCCATTGAAGGATCGGACTTTCTTAAAGGACCTTTGTAAAGATCCTTACACAGAACACTAGTTGTAGCGCCACTGTCTACCATGAAGGCTATTTTGTGCCCCCCTACCTTGAGGATGATGATAGGTGACTGCTTCCAATTACTTGTGATCTGTGTGAAAGTGGGGATGCCATCCTCCGGGCAGCGTCAGTACTGTGGCTGTTGATTCCAATCAACAGGGAATCTGTGTCCCTGACTGGAGTTGGGGTTAGCAGGTCGGACTTGTGTGTTGTTTTGTTGCGGTGAGGCATTGTGTGTATCGTCAGGTAGTCTACGCGGCTCAAGAGCCCTCCTTGGGTATGGGCACTGATGGGCCCAATGGCCCTCTTGGCCACAATTATAACAGGCCTGTCTGTCTGTCCTGTGTGTAGTTTTGCCTGGTTGGGCATAGTTATCCCTTCGGGGGGGTCTGTTCTGTGACTGGGGCCATTGTTGGGGTCTCGGCTGTCTCTGTTTGCTCACGGTGTTGGCTCCTGAACTTTTGTAACTATGTGTGGGGGTCTGTATCTTCCTGATCTCAAAGCATCCCGCTGCCTCCTTCTCATATAAATGTTTCTCAATGTCTTGTATTTTGTCTGAGGTCCATGAGGAAACACTCTGCTTTACAATCAACATGAGACTGGGAAGGAGATAACCAGACTGTCGCTATTTGTAGTCTGCAGCCCCGCCTAATGGATCAAGCACTCGAGGAACCGTTTCCAAAAGTCAGTTACTGTTTCGCCCATCTTTTGTTTGCAGGCTACGGCCATGGGGAGGGATGATCTTGGTTTAAAGACATCCAAGAGGTGATTTTCGATCTCTCCCCACATGGTGATTCTGGCAGCAGCTGTATTTAGGTGGTAATCATTGGCATTTACCCCCTGTTGTATGTCATTAATAGTGGGGACCTTTGTCCAGTCCCACCAGGAGTGTGTTCCTACCAGCCCGTCAATGACTAACCTCATGTCCTCCTGAGTGTAGTTTCTTCCATTACACGCCTTCTTTAGATATTGTAGCGTGCTTTGTGGGGCCTGAGTTGGCCTAGGACAATGTTTAATAATCCTATTGATGTCCTCAATTTCTATGTTTTTTTTTCATTAACTGGTCCCCTATAGTCATGAAGGGACATTGTCCCTGGGTAGTAGCTACCTTGGACTTAGGGGGTGGTGTTTGCCTGCCGTCTTTCTTCTGCTGCCTCATTTGTATTTGTGAACTGGTAATCTCATCTGCCTCCTTTACCTCTTCCCGCCCCCTCGGCTTCTGAGTAGCCGCTCTGATCCGCCTCCATGGGTGGGGACACAGACCGAGCTGGATGATGGGGTGGGGCCCCGCCCCCGGCCACCACGAGTTGGGGTCTGATACTAATCACATGATGGGCGGCTGCTAGTTCAGCATCTTCCTGAGTGAGACTAGGATATATTTTATTAATTGCAGGAGCCAACGGAGGGATATATGGTGGTGGGGGAGGGGGAGGAACTGCAGGCGGTGGGGGTACTTTGTTGAAAACAAAACCCTTCTTTCCTTCCCGCAGATCTCTTTCTAATTCATGTTTCTTTGCCTCAGTCGATAGGGCTTTGGGCCATTTTAATTTCTTTGAATTTCTGTCATACCAGTGGGGGGTTTATCTCTAGCCACAGTTCTCCACCCTTTTGCATGTAGGGCATATCCCACTGGGGGTCAGGGTCAAAGTGTGGCCAGGCATCTTTGTCGCCTAGGCACAACCCTTTGACCATGTCCATATGGAATGGGTTATTGTCTCCATCCCTAGGGAAGGGACTGCAACTTTCCATAAACTCAGTCCATCCTGCTAAATTATCCACCCAGGGGTTTACCAGGTAGTAGTTAGTGGGACTAACTCGGGCTACATATTCTTTACACGTCTCCCCTATGTTGGGAGGGGGAAACTCACACTTAGATTTTCCTCTAACCATAGTAAGAAAATTCACCAAATGACAGAGTGATAATATTACAGTGAAATATGTTCTTACACTTACCACCAGAACAATGGCTCTCACACAAACAGATAAATCTTAACACTCTATGTATCTTATACTCTAAATATAGGTATGCGTGAAACCAAGGTAAGTCAGGTCTCCCCGAGACTGTTCTCTTACGTGTACCCCTGGTACTAAAAAATTTCTGTCAACAGTTAGATTAAGTAAATAGATCTCCCTGAGATCCTATGGTGTGTCCCTGACACAAAACAACTTACGGATCGAGACGTGGCCAGTGCCCTCGGTTCGGAAGAAAGACAAACTGGTGTATATTCTTACCGGACACGAAGATGACCCTCTCGATCCTGGACGGAGCCCCCAGACTGAAAGGATTGATTCCCTTCTTCTAAGACCACCTTGGTTTGAAGCCTACTGGATCCAGGAGAAGTATTTCTCGTTGGCAAGAAAGACACATGCACACTGAAAGGGACCAAGAAATACTCTGATTTGTTGTAAGCATATCATGTCCTTTTATAGGTGTACGTAGCCTAAGCAGCGCGGACCACTCATAATGCAGGGAATGGTTAAATGTATGCATACGTCATTTCTGAGGAATCAGCACATATAAGGAGAAACAAAACTTAACTCTACAGCTAGGAATAGAAACTAACAATCAGTAGTACAAGATTAGGACAATACAAAAGATGACTGAAATAATTCCCTACAGCAATATACTAGACCACCTGTTGAGACTGAGTTTGACACCCAGCAAGTCTATGTATAACAGTGCAAATTAAGAACAAATGGTGCAGCAGGTGAACAAGATAAATTTGGCGATATACTAGACCGCCTGTTTATACTGAGTCTGACGCACAGTAAGTCTATGTATAGCAGAACAGATTAAGTATGAATGGTGTAGCAGGTGAACAAGATAAACGTAGCACTATATTAGACCGCCTATGAAGACTGAGTCTGACACACAGTATGAATGGCGCAGCAAGTGAACAAGATGCACAGCGTGATTACACTCAGCCTGCACTGCCCCTGCAGTCTCCCTATGCTCTCCGTACAGTCTGAAAAAACTCTGCCTACAATCTCCGTGCACTGTCCCTGCACTCTCCCTCTCCAATGTATTTTAAGTGTTTGTAGCAACACTGTACCTAACGCATTGGCTGTTGTCACATCTCTCCCTAAGCTCAGCTAACAGTGACATGGCAGAGCCTGCAAAGGATGAGGCTTTTATAAGGCTGTGACTAGCATTGAGAAAATCGAGCTTCGGATCATCGATCCGAAGTCGATTCGGTCAATCATTTTGATTTTAGTGCTGTACAGCGTCCAAATGTATTCGTTTTGTGGAGCCAAACTTCGTTTCGCTCAAAGTCGCATGAGACTTTGATGAATGAATTAAGTATTTATTTCTGCATCTTTAAAATTAGGAATCCGAAGTTGGGTTTGCTACCAGCTGGTACCTCAATACCAAACCCGATTCAGATTCCTAATTTGTTACCACAAAGCGTGAGGAAATTTGGATTTGTTGCGAATATACATTTTTCCTAAACTTCGGATCGAATTCCATGTTCGGATGCTTCGATTCACTCAACATTAATTGCAATGTAAATCATGTGTTTTTGGCCGTATATAACAGCAGAGGAAATATGGTTGGCAATAGCTGGCAGAAACAAGGCTAACCACCACCCCTGGAGTTGGTTTCTCCTGCTTCCTATCAGAAAGGGGAGCGGGCGCTCCAGAGTAGAGAGATCATGTAGTAGATAGGAAGTACGTGCCAGAGCTCCTACTCTTAGAGTGTGTTACTCTAGTCTTCTGAGACCATCGCTCTAGAAAGATCATCAGAGCTCTGTTTCCGAGAAGCTTCAATGTGTCTAGAGAGCAAAACCACAGCTTTACAGACACTGCTGCAGGTTAGTTAAATAGGACAAACACCCATCACCAAGAATAACCAGACCATACAAACTTCAAGCCTGCATCACACAGTGGACACCTATACCCACAAGTGCCATTTAATTGCCACACAACCAGCCAATGACTTTCCTAAATGTACAAGATAACTGACATTCATAGTCACTCTCAACTAATAAAAGGAGCTGACAGCTTTCCTGACATGTCTGTTTTTGTAACTAGTTGCATTGCCCAAGTAATAACAATTTTCTAGTATCTGTTTGTATGCCACTATGTTGTGCTGTTCCTTTATTATTCATACTTATACTCCCTGTATTTCCAAAACTGGAGTACACATGCCGAAGTTGCACGCAACTGGAAATGTGCGTCACAATTAGAGATGAGCGAATTTTTCAAAAATTCGATTCGCAAGTTTGTCGAATTTCCTGGTTGCATAGAGCCTTTATAGTGGTGTAGAACACTGTGCCTTGCAGTAACACGCACAGGGAGTCTGCTAGGGTAGTGAAATAATACTGTGAGTCAGTATGACATGCAGATGACAGGCGTCACTCTTAGAATTACTGCACACTTCACTTATTTGGGTAGTCACGGGGCCCAAAGTGACCAAATAACTCAAGTATAAACTCAACCTTACAGGTCGATGTTAGCTCCAGGAAGAAGCGCACTCCTTTTACACCAGCGTCAGCTGATTCCATATACAGTACAGACCAAAAGTTTGGACACACCTTCTCATTCAAAGAGTTTTCTTTATTTTCATGACTATGAAAATTGTAGATTCACACTGAAGGCATCAAAACTATGAATTAACACATGTGGAATTATATACATAACAAAAAAGTGTGAAACAACTGAAAATATGTCATATTCTAGGTTCTTCAAAGTAGCCACCTTTTGCTTTGATTACTGCTTTGCACACTCTTGGCATTCTCTTGATGAGCTTCAAGAGATAGTCACATGAAATGGTTTTCACTTCACAGGTGTGCCCTGTCAGGTTTAATAAGTGGGATTTCTTGCCTTATAAATGGGGTTGGGACCATCAGTTGCGTTGAGGAGTCAGGTGGATACACAGCTGATAGTCCTACTGAATAGACTGTTAGAATTTGTATTATGGCAAGAAAAAAGCAGCTAAGTAAAGAAAAACAAGTGGCCATCATTAATTTAAGAAATGAAGGTCAGTCAGTCTGAAAAATTGGGAAAACTTTGAAAGTGTCCCCAAGTGCAGTCACAAAAACCATCAAGCGCTACAAAGAAACTGGCTCACATGCGGACCGCCCCAGGAAAGACACCTCTGCTGCGGAGGATAAGTTCATTCGAGTCACCAGCCTCAGAAATCGCAGGTTAACAGCAGCTCAGATTAGAGACCAGGTCAATGCCACACAGAGTTCTAGCAGCAGACACATCTCTAGAACAACTGTTAAGAGGAGACTGTGTGAATCAAGCCTTCATGGTAGAATATCTGCTAGGAAACCACTGCTAAGGACAGGCAACAAGCAGAAGAGACTTGTTTGGGCTAAAGAACACAAGGAATGGACATTAGACCAGTGGAAATCTGTGCTTTGGTCTGATGAGTCCAAATTTGAGATCTTTGGTTCCAACCCCCGTGTCTTTGTGCGACGCAGAAAAGGTGAACGGATGGACTCTACATGCCTGGTTCCCACCGTGAAGCATGGAGGAGGAGGTGTGATGGTGTGGGGGTGCTTTACTGGTGACACTGTTGGGGATTTATTCAAAATTGAAGGCATACTGAACCAGCATGGCTACCACAGCATCTTGCAGCAGCATGCTATTCCATCCGGTTTGCGTTTAGTTGGACCATCATTTATTTTTCAACAGGACAATGACACCAAACACACCTCCAGGCTGTGTAAGGGCTATTTGACCATGAAGAAGAGTGATGGGGTGCTGCGCCAGATGACCTGGCCTCCACAGTCACTGGACCTGAACCCAATCGAGATGGTTTGGGGTGAGCTGGATCGCATAGTGAAGGCAAAAGGGCCAACAAGTGCTAAGCATCTCTGGGAACTCCTTCAAGACTGTTGGAAGACCATTTCAGGTGACTGCCTCTTGAAGCTCATCAAGAGAATGCCAAGAGTGTGCAAAGCAGTAATCAAAGCAAAAGGTGGCTACTTTGAAGAACCTAGAATATTACATATTTTCAGTTGTTTCACACTTTTTTGTTATGTATATAATTCCACATTTGTTAATTCATACTTTTGATGCCTTCAGTGTGAATCTACAATTTTCATAGTCATGAAAATAAAGAAAACTCTTTGAATGAGAAGGTGTGTCCAAACTTTTGGTCTGTACTGTAGATGTCTACAGAACCTGTTCTATTAAACGCTTATACAAGTAGAGCCCCCCAACAGAGTGGAGAGGGTTATTTGAGACTGTGCGGTTTTTTTTTCTTTTCGACGCAATTTATTCTAGGAATTTACTCTTTCGCTCCCCACAGTGGAATTGAGTCTCACAGACGTCTTCTATCTTAGGACATCCTGTGAAATATCAGAAAGGTGTGAGTATTTTGGCAAATATATATAGTGGTGTATGTTTAAATGGTGCTTCACTATTGGTGCACCTTTCTGACATTTCACAGAATGTTCTAAGATAGAAGACGTCTGTGAGACCCGATTCCACTGTGGGGAGCGAAAGAGTAAATTCCTGTAATAAGTTGTGTGGAAAAGTAAAAAACGCGCAGTCTCAAATAACCTGTCTACATTTACCTTGTGTGAACTGAACCCACAACACACCTGAGACACACTGCAAATAACCATCATTATTGACAGACTGGGAACATTATATTTAGGGATGAGCGAACTCGAACTGTATAGTTCGGGTTCGTACCGAATTTTGGGGTGTCCGTGACACGGACCCGAACCCGGACATTTTCGTAAAAGTCCGGGTTCGGTGTTCGTCGCTTTCTTGGCGCTTTTTGACGCTTTCTTGGCGCTTTTTGAAAGGCTGCAAAGCAGCCAATCAACAAGCGTCATACTACTTGCCCCAAGAGGCCGTCACAGCCATGCCTACTATTGGCATGGCTGTGATTGGCCAGAGCACCATGTGACCCAGCCTCTATTTAAGCTGGAGTCACATAGCGCCGCCCGTCACTCTGCTCTGATTAGCGTAGGGAGAGGTTGCGGCTGCGACAGTAGGGCGAGATTAGGCAGATTAACTCCTCCAAAGGACTTGATTAACTGATCGATCTGCAGCTGTGGATCATTGAGCTGCTGATCCTCAATTGCTCACTGTTTTTAGGCTGCCCAGACCGTTTGTCACTCACATTTTTCTGGGGTGATCGGCGGCCATTTTGTGTCGTGTGGTGCGCCAGCACAAGCTGCGACCAAGTGCATTTAACCCTCAATGGTGTGGTTGTTTTTTGGCTAAAGCCTACATCAGGGTGAAGCTGTCACACCAAGTGCATTTAACCAGCAATAGTCTGTTTATTTTTTGGCCATATACTACATCAGGGGCAAGCTGCGCCTGTCACCAAGTGCATTTAACCCTCAATGGTGCGTTTGTTTTTTGGCTAAAGCCTACATCAGGGTGAAGCTGTCACACCAAGTGCATTTAACCAGCAATAGTCTGTTTATTTTTTGGCCATATACTACATCAGGGGCAAGCTGCGCCCGTCACCAAGTGCATTTAACCCTCAGTAGTGTGGTTGGTCAAGCTGTGACACCAAGTGCATTTAACCAGCAATAGTCTGTTCATTTTTTGGCCATATACTACATCAGGGGCAAGCTGCGCCCGTCACCAAGTGCATTTAACCCTCAGTAGTGTGGTTGGTCAAGCTGTCACACCAAGTGCATTTAACCAGCAATAGTCTGTTTATTTTTTGGCCATATACTACATCAGGGGCAAGCTGCGCCTGTCACCAAGTGCATTTAACCCTCAATGGTGTGGTTGTTTTTTGGCTAAAGCCTACATCAGGGTGAAGCTGTCACATCAAGTGCATTTAACCAGCAATAGTCTGTTTATTTTTTGGCCATATACTACATCAGGGGCAAGCTGCGCCCGTCACCAAGTGCATTTAACCCTCAGTAGTGTGGTTGGTCAAGCTGTCACACCAAGTGCATTTAACCAGCAATAGTCTGTTCATTTTTTGGCCATATACTACATCAGGGGCAAGCTGCGCCCGTCACCAAGTGCATTTAACCCTCAGTAGTGTGGTTGGTCAAGTTGTCACACCAAGTGCATTTAACCAGCAATAGTCTGTTCATTTATTGGCCATATACTACATCAGGGGCAAGCTGCCCCTGTCACCAAGTGCATTTAACCCTCAGTAGTGTGGTTGGTCAAGCTGTCACACCAAGTGCATTTAACCAGCAATAGTGTGGTTATTTTTTGGCCATATCCCAGTCTAATTCTGTCAGTAAATCTATACCGGTCACCCAGCGCCTAAATACAAGGCCTCAAATTTATATCCCGCTAAATCTGTCGTTACCGCTGTACTGTTGTGGCTGGGCAAGTTATTTAGTGTCCGTCAAAGCACATTTTTTGTTCTGGGTTGAAATACAATTCCCAATTTAGCAATTTCATAATTTAGTGGTTTCTGCTGTATCAGAGCTATTTGAAATCTATCCCTAAAAGGGTATATAATATTCAAGGTGCACATAGGGTCATTCAGAATAACTTCACACACACGCTACTGTGCATTTCCAAGTCTAATTCTGTCAGTAAATCCATACCGGTCACCCAGCGCCTAAATACTAGGCCTCAAATTTATATCCCGCTAAATCTGTCGTTACCGCTGTACTGTTGTGGCTGGGCAAGTTATTTAGTGTCCGTCAAAGCACATTTTTTGTTCTGGGTTGAAATACAATTCCCAATTTAGCAATTTCATAATTTAGTGGTTTCTGCTGTATCAGAGCTATTTGAAATCTATCCCTAAAAGGGTATATAATATTCAAGGTGCACATAGGGTCATTCAGAATAACTTCACACACGCTACTGTGCATTTCCAAGTCTAATTCTGTCAGTAAATCCATACCGGTCACCCAGCGCCTAAATACTAGGCCTCAAATTTATATTCAGCTGAATTTGAATACAATACATTGGGCCAAATAATATTTTTGTTGTTGTGGTGAACGATAACAATGAGGAAAACATCTAGTAAGGGACGCGGACGTGGATATGGTCATGGTGGTGTTAGTGGACCCTCTGGTGCTGGGAGAGGACGTGGCCGTTCTGCCACATCCACACGTCCTAGTGTACCAACTACCTCAGGTCCCAGTAGCCGCCAGAATTTACAGCGATATATGGTGGGGCCCAATGCCGTTCTAAGGATGGTAAGGCCTGAACAGGTACAGGCATTAGTCAATTGGGTGGCCGGCAGTGGATCCAACACGTTCACATTATCCCCCACCCAGTCTTCTGCAGAAAGCGCACAGATGGCGCCTGAAAACCAACCCCATCAGTCTGTCACATCACCCCCATGCATACCTGGGAAACTGTCTCAGCCTCAAGTTATGCAGCAGTCTCTTATGCTGTTTGAAGACTCCGCTGGCAGGGTTTCCCAAGGGCATCCACCTAGCCCTTTCCCAGCGGTGAAAGACATAGAATGCACTGACGCACAACCACTTATGTTTCCTGATGATGAGGACATGGGAATACCACCTCAGCATGTCTCTGATGATGACGAAACACAGGTGCCAACTGCTGCGTCTTTCTGCAGTGTGCAGACTGAACAGGAGGTCAGGGATCAAGACTGGGTGGAAGACGATGCAGGGGACGATGAGGTCCTAGACCCCACATGGAATGAAGGTCGTGCCACTGACTTTCACAGTTCGGAGGAAGAGGCAGTGGTGAGACCGAGCCAACAGCGTAGCAAAAGAGGGAGCAGTGGGCAAAAGCAGAACACCCGCCGCCAAGAGACTCCGCCTGCTACTGACCGCCGCCATCTGGGACCGAGCACCCCAAAGGCAGCTTCAAGGAGTTCCCTGGCATGGCACTTCTTCAAACAATGTGCTGACGACAAGACCCGAGTGGTTTGCACGCTGTGCCATCAGAGCCTGAAGCGAGGCATTAACGTTCTGAACCTGAGCACAACCTGCATGACCAGGCACCTGCATGCAAAGCATGGACTGCAGTGGAGTAAACACCTTAAAACCAAGGAAGTCACTCAGGCTCCCCCTGCTACCTCTTCTGCTGCTGCCGCCTCGGCCTCTTCTGCTGCTGCCGCCTCGGCCTCTTCCTCCGCCTCTGGAGGAACGTTGGCACCTGCCGCCCAGCAAACAGGGGATGTACCACCAACACCACCACCACCTCCGTCACCAAGCATCTCAACCATGTCACACGGCAGCGTTCAGCTCTCCATCTCACAAACATTTGAGAGAAAGTGTAAATTCCCACCTAGCCACCCTCGATCCCTGGCCCTGAATGCCAGCATTTCTAAACTACTGGCCTATGAAATGCTGTCATTTAGGCTGGTGGACACAGACAGCTTCAAACAGCTCATGTCGCTTGCTGTCCCACAGTATGTTGTTCCCAGCCGGCACTACTTCTCCAGGAGAGCCGTGCCTTCCCTGCACAACCAAGTATCCGATAAAATCAAGTGTGCACTGCGCAACGCCATCTGTGGCAAGGTCCACCTAACCACAGATACGTGGACCAGTAAACACGGCCAGGGACGCTATATCTCCCTAACTGCACACTGGGTAAAAGTAGTGGCAGCTGGGCCCCAAGCGGAGAGCTGTTTGGCGCACGTCCTTCCGCCGCCAAGGATCACAGGGCAACATTCTTTGCCTCCTGTTGCCACCTCCTCCTACTCGGCTTCCTCCTCCTCTTCTTCCACCTGCTCATCCAGTTAGCCACACACCTTCACCACCAACTTCAGCACAGCCCGGGGTAAACGTCAGCAGGCCATTCTGAAACTCATATGTTTGGGGGACAGGCCCCACACCGCACAGGAGTTGTGGCGGGGTATAGAACAACAGACCGATGAGTGGTTGCTGCCGGTGAGCCTCAAGCCCGGCCTGGTGGTGTGTGATAATGGGCGAAATCTCGTTGCAGCTCTGGGACTAGCCGGTTTGAAGCACATCCCTTGCTTGGCGCATGTGCTGAATTTGGTGGTGCAGAAGTTCATTCACAACTACCCCGACATGTCAGAGCTGCTGCATAAAGTGCGGGCCGTCTGTTCGCGCTTCCGGCGTTCACATCCTGCTGCTGCTCGCCTGTCTGCGCTACAGCGTAACTTCGGCATTCCCGCTCACCGCCTCATATGCGACATGCCCACCAGGTGGAACTCCACCTTGCACATGCTGGACAGACTGTGCGAGCAGCAGCAGGCCATAGTGGAGTTTCAGCTGCAGCACGCACGGGTCAGTCGCACTACAGAACAGCACCACTTCACCACCAATGACTGGGCCTCCATGCGAGACCTGTGTGCCCTGTTGCGCTGTTTCGAGTACTCCACCAACATGGCCAGTGGCGATGACGCCGTTATCAGCGTTACAATACCACTTCTATGTCTCCTTGAGAAAACACTTAGGGCGATGATGGAAGAGGAGGTGGCCCAGGAGGAGGAGGAGGAGGAGGAGGAGGAAGAGGGGTCATTTTTAGCACTTTCAGGCCAGTCTCTTCGAAGTGACTCAGAGGGAGGTTTTTGGCAACAGCAGAGGCCAGGTACAAATGTGGCCAGCCAGGGCCCACTACTGGAGGACAAGGAGGACGAGGATGAGGAGGAGGTGGAGGAGGATGAGGATGAAGCATGGTCACAGCGGGGTGGCACCCAACGCAGCTCGGGTCCATCACTGGTGCGTGGCTGGGGGGAAAGGTAGGACGATGACGATACGCCTCCCACAGAGGACAGCTTGTCCTTACCCCTGGGCAGCCTGGCACACATGAGCGACTACATGCTGCAGTGCCTGCGCAACAACAGCAGAGTTGCCCACATTTTAACGTGTGCGGACTACTGGGTTGCCACCCTGCTGGATCCACGCTACAAAGACAATGTGCCCACCTTACTTCCTGCACTGGAGCGTGATAGGAAGATGCGCGAGTACAAGCGCACGTTGGTAGACGCGCTACTGAGAGAATTCCCAAATGTCACAGGGGAACAAGTGGAAGCCCAAGGCCAAGGCAGAGGAGGAGCAAGAGGTCGCCAAGGCAGCTGTGTCACGGCCAGCTCCTCTGAGGGCAGGGTTAGCATGGCAGAGATGTGGAAAAGTTTTGTCAACACGCCACAGCTAACTGCACCACCACCTGATACGCAGCGTGTTAGCAGGAGGCAACATTTCACTAACATGGTGGAACAGTACGTGTGCACACCCCTCCACGTACTGACTGATGGTTCGGCCCCATTTAACTACTGGGTCTCTAAATTGTCCACGTGGCCAGAGCTAGCCTTTTATGCCTTGGAGGTGCTGGCCTGCCCGGCGGCCAGCGTTTTGTCTGAACGTGTATCCAGCACGGCAGGGGGTGTCATTACAGACAAACGCAGCCGCCTGTCTACAGCCAATGTGGACAAGCTGACGTTCATAAAAATGAACCAGGCATGGATCCCACAGGACCTGTCCGTCCCTTGTCCAGATTAGACATTAACTACCTCCCCTTAACCATATATTATTGTACTCCAGGGCACTTCCTCATTCAATCCTATTTTTATTTTCATTTTACCATTATATTGCGAGGCTACCCAAATTTGAATGAACCTCTCCTCTGTCTGGGTGCCGGGGCCTAAATATATGCCAATGGACTGTTCCAATGTTGGGTGACGTGAAGCCTGATTCTCTGCTATGACATGCAGACTAATTCTCTGCTGACATGAAGCCAGATTCTCTGTTACGGGACCTCTCTCCTCTGCCTGGGTGCTGGGCCTAAATATATGCCAATGGACTGTTGCACTGGTGGCTGACGTGAAGCCTGATTGTCTGTTACGGGACCTCTCTCCTCTGCCTGGGTGCTGGGCCTAAATATCTGACAATGGACTGTTGCATTGGTGGCTGACGTGAAGCCTGATTCTCTGCTATGATATGAAGACTGATTCTCTGCTGACATGAAGCCAGATTGTCTGTTACGGGACCTCTCTCCTCTGCCTGGGTGCTGGGCCTAAATTTATGAAAATGGACTCTTACAGTGGTGGGTGACGTGAAGCCTGATTCTCTGCTATGATATGAAGACTGATTCTCTGCTGACATGAAGCCAGATTGTCTGTTACGGGACCTCTCTCCTCTGCCTGGGTGCTTGGCCTAAATTTATAAAAATGGACTGTTGCAGTGGTGGCTGACGTGAAGCCTGATTCTCTGCTATGACATGCAGACTGATTCTCTGCTGACATGAAGCCAGATTCTCTGTTACGGGACCTCTCTCCTCTGCCTGGGTGCTGGGCCTAAATATATGCCAATGGACTGTTGCACTGGTGGCTGACGTGAAGCCTGATTGTCTGTTACGGGACCTCTCTCCTCTGCCTGGGTGCTGGGCCTAAATATCTGACAATGGACTGTTGCATTGGTGGCTGACGTGAAGCCTGATTCTCTGCTATGATATGAAGACTGATTCTCTGCTGACATGAAGCCAGATTGTCTGTTACGGGACCTCTCTCCTCTGCCTGGGTGCTGGGCCTAAATTTATGAAAATGGACTCTTACAGTGGTGGGTGACGTGAAGCCTGATTCTCTGCTATGATATGAAGACTGATTCTCTGCTGACATGAAGCCAGATTGTCTGTTACGGGACCTCTCTCCTCTGCCTGGGTGCTTGGCCTAAATTTATGAAAATGGACTGTTGCAGTGGTGGCTGACGTGAAGCCTGATTCTCTGCTATGACATGCAGACTGATTCTCTGCTGACATGAAGCCAGATTCTCTGTTAAGGGACCTCTCTCCTCTGCCTGGGTGCTGGGCCTAAATATATGCCAATGGACTGTTGCACTGGTGGCTGACGTGAAGCCTGATTGTCTGTTACGGGACCTCTCTCCTCTGCCTGGGTAATGGGCCTAAATATCTGACAATGGACTGTTGCATTGGTGGCTGACGTGAAGCCTGATTCTCTGCTATGATATGAAGACTGATTCTCTGCTGACATGAAGCCAGATTGTCTGTTACGGGACCTCTCTCCTCTGCCTGGGTGCTTGGCCTAAATTTATGAAAATGGACTCTTACAGTGGTGGGTGACGTGAAGCCTGATTCTCTGCTATGATATGAAGACTGATTCTCTGCTGACATAAAGCCAGATTGTCTGTTACGGGACCTCTCTCCTCTGCCTGGGTGCTTGGCCTAAATTTATGACAATGGACTGTTGCAGTGGTGGCTGACGTGAAGCCTGATTCTCTGCTATGACATGCAGACTGATTCTCTGCTGACATGAAGACAGATTCTCTGTTACGGGACCTCTCTCCTCTGCCTGGGTGCCGGGGCCTAAATATCTGAGAATGGACTGTTCCAGTGGTGGGTGACGTGAAGCCAGATTCTCTGCTATGGGACCTCTCTCCAATTGATTTTGGTTAATTTTTATTTATTAAATTTTTATTTTAATTCATTTCCCTATCCACATTTGTTTGCAGGGGATTTACCTACATGTTGCTGCCTTTTGCAGCCCTCTAGCCCTTTCCTGGGCTGTTTTACGGCTTTTTTAGTACCGAAAAGTTCGGGTCCCCATTGACTTCAATGGGGTTCGGGTTCGGGACGAAGTTCGGATCGGGTTCGGATCCCGAACCCGAACATTTCCGGGAAGTTCAGCCGAACTTCTCGAACCCGAACATCCAGGTGTTCGCTCAACTCTAATTATATTGTATTTAAAGAGTGGAGAGGGTGTCACCAGTAAGTTTGTGTTGATGTCACTGATTGATTAATTTGCCCTTCCTCTGATCCATCAGATATCAATAACCCCCCAAAAAACTGATCCTGTCTGTGAAGCAGCCGGTCAGCATTTAGTCAGTAATCTATCAGTATTGCTAATACCCAAAAAAACTGAAGTGGATCCAAAACAGAGATGACACGTGAACGGAATATTTGCATGTCTTCTGTGTTTTGTACCTACTCCTGCTTTTGGCTACCAAATCATAAGCCAATTCTGATTGGACCATACAGGCATTAGAACTTCTACACAGAGTGGATCCGTTGTGCCTCTCATTTTTCCTTCCTTTGGACAGATCAGAAGAAGGGTCAAATAAATAATGATGTCAGCCAAGCCAAAAAGGCTAAATAAAGGCCCTGTTATGATGTGGGGAGGGTGAGAACAGCATAAGAAGTCCACAGACTGTCCCTATGACATAGTGGTGAGGTGGAAGCAGCATCAGGAGGCGACAGAGTGGCACAATGACAGAGTGTGGAGGTGGCAGCAGCATCAGGAGACCACAGAGTGGCAAGGTGACAGTGTGGAGGTGGCAGCAGCAGCATGAGGGAGCCACAGAGTGGCAAGGTGACATAGTGTTGAGGTAACAGCAGTATCAGGAGACCACAGAGTGGCAAGGTGACATATTGTGAAGGTAGCAGCAGCATCAAGAGACCACAGAGTGACCCAGTGACAGAGTGTGGAGGTGGGTGGCAATACCTGCTGATCAGTGGCGTAGCGTGGGTTGCCAGCACCCGGGGCAAGCCAAAAATTGCGCCCCCCCCCCCCCCCGCGCCTACCCCAGGCACGCCACTTTTAACAGATACTGTAGTAGATCACTAGCAGTCCTATGTTACACCTCAGATAACACAGAGATAACTCTCTGAGTACAGATAATGTAGTAGATGGGTGTGAGGCCCCAGAATTCTGAACACGTACAGTGTGACCTGAAGTCTGGGGCCAGAATGCGGCAGTATGGGCCAAATTCTCAATCTTCTCCCCCAACCCTACCATGAAACAGATATGTGGATGGACATTATTATTACAGTAGAATACCGCACCATACCTGTTACATCCAGTGACGTCTCCTGTGATGTAGACTCTCCTCGACGTCTTCATTCAGAGATAAGACCGCCATGATAACTTCTTTCAGCCGCTTCTAGTCTCTGCAGAGTTTCACCGAAAAAAATTTAGGTTCCTCACTTTACTATCATGCTCTCCTTCCTTCAACACTGTCATCCTGCTGCCCCCCAATACTGAGCTAGAGCCAGACAGATAGCTTTCATTCCCCCTGTATATTATAATGGCCCCCTCTTTATTATTAATGTACTGGCCCTCTCTTTAATAACAAAGAGGGGGCCATTATATTAGCAAAGAGGGGGTCATTACATTAATAATAAAGAGGGGGTCATTACATTCATAACAAAGAGGGGGTCATTACATTCATAACAAAGATGGGGTCATTATATTAATAATAAAGAGGGGCCATTATATTAATAATAAAGAGGGGGTCATTACATTAATAATAAAGAGGGGCCATTATATTAATAATAAAGAGGGGGCCAATACATTAATAATAAAGAGGGGCCATTACATTAATAATGAAGAGGGGGTCATTATATTAATAATAAAGAGGGGCCATTACATTAATAATAAAGAGGGGGTCATTACATTAATAATAAAGAGGGGCCATTATATTAATAATAAAGAGGGGGCCAATACATTAATAATAAAGAGGGGCCATTACATTAATAATGAAGAGGGGGTCATTATATTAATAATAAAGAGGGGGCCATTATATTAATAATAAAGAGGGGGTCATTACATTAATAATAAAGAGGGGGTCATTACATTAATAATAAAGAGGGGGCATTACATTAATAATAAAGAGGGGCCATTACATTAATAATAAAGAGGGGGCCATTATATTAATAATAAAGAGGGGGTCATTACATTAATAATGAAGAGGGGGTCATTACATTAATAATAATAATGTACTGGCCCCCTCTTTATTATTAATATAATGGCCCCCTTTTTATTAATAATGTACTGGCCCCCTCTTTATTATTAATATAATGGCCCCCTTTTTATTATTAATGTACTGGCCCCCTCTTTGCTAATGTAATGTCCCCCTCTTTGCTATTAATGTACTGGCCCCCTCTTTGCTAATGTAATGTCCCCCTCTTTGCTATTAATGTACTGGCCCCCTCTTTGCTAATGTAATGTCCCCCTCTTTGCTATTAATGTACTGGCCCCCTCTTTGCTAATATAATGTCCCCCTCTTTGTTATTAATGTAATGGCCCCTCTGTTATTAATGTACTGGCCCCCCTCTTTGCTAATATAATCGCCCCTCTTATTGCTGTGCCAATGCCATTGAAGCCTTTCTGCTCCAGTCCTCTCCTCTCCTCTCCCACCCCCCATACTGCCGCCAGAGCCTCTGCAATTAGGTAAGTTAACATTAAAAAAAAATACTTACCTATCTCCATACCCGCTTGTTCCCGCCGCAGGCGGTCACGAACGCCTCACTGTGCCTTCCTGCGCCGCGTCATCGCGTCATCTCGCGAGACCCGACGCAGGAGGTCACAGTGAGGTTATCGTGACCGAGTCCTGCGTCGCTCGCCTCTACTGCCTTATAGGCTTCAGGCCTAGTGGCCTGAAGCCTATGGGGCATAACGGAGGGGACGGGAGCCATAGGCTCCCGTAGCCCTCATTGAAATTTCGGATGCCTGGCGCCCCCTGCAATTTGGCGCCCGGGGCAACGGCCCCTCCGGCCCCCCTCACGCTACGCCCCTGCTGCTGATGATAGTAGGTGTAAGAAGGAGGCATCAGATGTGTGGCTTCAGGCGGGTGGCACTGGCAACACCAGAATACTAGCTGAGGCAAGTAGCCAGAAGAAACCGGTCTCTTTTCTCAAAGTGTTGGTGTGGCACCATGGATGATCTAGTCTGATGCATCAGGCACTGGTGGGTGGAAATTCAGACTGATCCATGCCTGATTCATCTTGACAAAGGTCAGTCTCTCCACATTTAGGGTGGACAGGTGAGTTCTCCTTAACTATGGCCCCCGCCACACTAAACTACGTAAGCAAGTGAGCATGTATCGGGCCATTTGTGCAAATTACTCAGAGGGACTCCATGCCTCCATCTCCACTGCATACTGCCACGGTGTGTCTGGGTCCTCTGCCTCATCTTCCTCATCGCCCTGTAGCTTCTATGACTGCTCCTGCTCCTCCTCTCCTGTCACATGTGTAGAAAAAACACCCATTTCGCTACACATTGCTTGTGCTCCAATGTCCTCCTCCTCCTCCAGTTCAGCCCCCACAGGGCTCATGTGGCTGTGAGATCTAGGCGCCACGTCTCCAGTCCCCTGACCAGCCAGATTTACCAGCATCTGTTCTAGGACATGAAGCAGTGGAATGACATTGTTGTCCTGGCAACTGACAAAGGGCCAGAGCAAACGGCAGGTGTCACGCAAGAGCTGCCACTGTCTGACTTCGAAGTTACACAGGGGAGTACTCCTGTCCGCTTGGATCATCAAGAAATTATTGACGGCCTTTCTTTGTTGGTATAGTCGGTCCAACATATGGAGGGTGGAATTCCAACGTGTGGAAAAGTCGCATATCAGCCTATGTTGAGGGATGCCGTTCTGCCTCTGCAGCTCAAGGAGGGTGTGCTTTGCAGTGTACGAGTGGC
Source organism: Bufo gargarizans (assembly GCF_014858855.1). Classification (NCBI taxonomy): domain Eukaryota; kingdom Metazoa; phylum Chordata; class Amphibia; order Anura; family Bufonidae; genus Bufo; species Bufo gargarizans. The sequence goes on along the minus strand of NC_058088.1, from coordinate 16,310,930 downwards.
AGAAGTGCATGCAAAGTTTCCTGGCCATTTTTAGGATGTCTTGCAGATGGGTGGAAAACGTAACCACTTCAACCCCGCTAGCTAAAACCCCCTTAATGACCAGGCCACTTTTTACACTTCTGCACTACACTACTTTCACCATTTATTGCTCGGTCATGCAACTTACCACCCAAATGAATTTTACCTCCTTTTCTTCTCACTAATAGAGCTTTCATTTGGTGGTATTTCATTGCTGCTGACATTTTTACTTTTTTTGTTATTAATCGAAATTTAACGATTTTTTTGCAAAAAAATGATATTTTTCACTTTAAGTTGTAAAATTTTGCAAAAAAAAACGACATCCATATATAAATTTTTCGCTAAATTAATTGTTCTACATGTCTTTGATAAAAAAAAATGTTTGGGTAAAAAAAAATGGTTTGGGTAAAAGTTATAGCGTTTACAAACTATGGTACAAAAATGTGAATTTCCGCTTTTTGAAACAGCTCTGACTTTCTGAGCACCTGTCATGTTTCCTGAGGTTCTACAATGCCCAGACAGTACAAACATCCCACAAATGACCCCATTTCGGAAAGTAGACACCCTAAGGTATTCACTGATGGGCATAGTGAGTTCATAGAACTTTTTATTTTTTGTCACAAGTTAGCGGAAAATTATGATTTATTTTTTATTTTATTTTTTTCTTACAAAGTCTCATATTCCACTAACTTGTGACAAAAAAAAATAATTCTAGGAACTCGCCATGCCCCTCACGAAATACCCTGAGGTGTCTTCTTTCCAAAATGGGGTCACTTGTGGGGTAGTTATACTGCCCTGGCATTTTAGGGGCCCATATGCGTGAGAAGTAGTTTGCAATCAAAATCTCTAAAAAATAACCGGTGAAATCCGAAAGGTGCTCTTTGGAATGTGTGCCCCTTTGCCCACCTAGGCTGCAAAAAAGTGTCACACATCTGGTATCGCTGTACTCAGGAGAAGTTGGGGAATGTGTTTTGGGGTGTCATTTTACATATACCCATGCTGGGTGAGATAAATATCTTGGCCAAATGCCAACTTTGTATAAAAAAATGGGAAATGTTGTATTTTGCCAAGATATTTCTCTCACCCAGCATGGGTATATGTAAAATGACACCCCAAAACACATTCCCCAACTTCTCCTGAGTACGGCGATACCAGATATGTGACACTTTTTTGCAGCCTAGGTGGGCAAAGGGGCACACATTCCAAAGAGCACCTTTAGGATTTCACCAGCCATTTTTTACAGATTTTGATTTCAAACTACTTCCCACACATTTGGGCCCCTAAATTGCCAGGGCAGTATACCTACCCCACAAGTGACACCATTTTGGAAAGAAGACACCCCAAGGTATTCCGTGAGGGGCATGGCGAGTTCCTAGAATTTTTTATTTTTTGTCACAAGTTAGTGGAATATGAGACTTTGTAAGAAAAAAAAAATCAAAAAAAAAATCATCATATTCCGCTAACTTGTGACAAAAAATAAAAAATTCTAGGAACTCGCCATGCCCCTCACGGAATACCTTGGGGTGTCTTCTTTCCAAAATGGGGTCACTTGTGGGGTAGTTATACTGCCCTGGCATTCTAGGAGCCCTAATGTGTGGTAAGTAGTTTGAAATTTAAAATGTGTAAAAAATGACCTGTGAAATCCTAAAGGTGCTCTTTGGAATGTGTGCCCCTTTGCCCACCTAGGCGGCAGAAAAGTGTCACACATCTGGTATCGCCGTACTCAGAAGAAGTTGGGCAATGTGTTTTGGGGTGTCATTTTACATATACCCATGCTGGGTGAGAGAAATATCTTGGCAAAACACAACTTTTCCTATTTTTTTATACAAAGTTGGCATTTGACCAAGATATTTATCTCACCCAGCATGGGTATATGTAAAATGACACCCCAAAACACATTCCCCAACTTCTCCTGAGTACGGCGATACCAGATGTGTCACACTTTTTTGCAGCCTAGATGCACAAAGCGGCCCAAACTCCTTTTAGGAGGGCATTTTTAGACATTTGGATCCCAGACTTCTTCTCACGCTTCCGGGCCCCTAAAATGCCAGGGCAGTATAAATACCCCACATGTGACCCCATTTTGGAAAGAAGACACCCCAAGGTATTCAATGAGGGGCATGGCGAGTTCATAGAATTTTTTATTTTTTTTTTTTTTCTCACAAAGTCTCCCTTTCCGCTAACTTGGGACAAAAATTTCAATCTTTCATGGACTCAATATGCCCCTCACGGAATACCTTGGGGTGTCTTCTTTCCGAAATGGGGTCACATGTGGGGTATTTATACTGCCCTGGCATTTTAGGGGCCCGAAAGCGTGAGAAGAAGTCTGGAATATAAATGTCAAAAAAATGTTATGCATTTGGATTCCGTGAGGGGTATGGTGAGTTCATGTGATATTTCATTTTTTGACACAAGTTAGTGGAATATGAGACTTTGTAAGAAAAATAAAATAAAAATAAAATATCCCCGCTAAAATATGACAGAGGGGTGATCAATGACAGGGGGTGATCAGGGAGTGTATATGAGGTGATCACCCCCCTGTCATTGATCACCCCCCTGTAAGGCTCCATTCAGACGTCCGTATGTGTTTTGCGGATCCGATCCATGTATCCGTGGATCTGTAAAAATCATACAGACGTCTGAACGGAGCCTGACAGGGGGGTGATCAATGACAGGGGGGTGATCACCTCATATACACTCCCTGATCACCCCCTGTCAGTGATCACCCCCGTCATTGATCACCCCCCTGTCAGGCTCCATTCAGACGTCCGTATGATTTTTACGGATCCACGGATACATGGATCGGATCCGCAAAACACATATGGACGTCTGAATGGAGCCTTACAGGGGGGTGATCAATGACAGGGGGGTGATCCCCCCATACAGACTCCCTGATCACCCCCTGTCATTGATCACCCCCCTGTAAGGCTCCATTCAAACGTCCGTATGTGTTTTGCGGATCCGATCCATGTATCCGTGGATCCGTAAAAATCATACGGACGTCTGAATGGAGCCTTACAGGGGGGTGATCAATGACAGGGGGGTGATCAATGACAGGGGGGTGATCAGGGAATCTATATGGGTGATCACCCGCCTGTCATTGATCACCCCCCTGTAAGGCTCCATTCAGACGTCCGTATGTGTTTTGCGGATCCGATCCATGTATCCGTGGATCCGTAAAAATCATACGGACGTCTGAACGGAGCCTGACAGGGGGGTGATCAATGACAGGCGGGTGATCAATGACAGGGGGGTGATCAGGGAGTCTATATGGGGTGATCAGGGGTTCATAAGGGGTTAATAAGTGACAGGGGGGGTGTAGTGTAGTGTAGTGGTGTTTTGTGGTACTTTACTGAGCTGCCTGTGTCCTCTGGTGGTCGATCCAAACAAAAGGGACCACCAGAGGACCAGGTAGCAGGTATATTAGACGCTGTTATCAAAACAGCGTCTAATATACCTGTTAGGGGTTTAAAAAATCGCATCTCCAGCCTGCCAGCGAACGATCGCCGCTGGCAGGCTGGAGATCCTGTCTCTTACCTTCCGTTCCTGTGAACGCGCGCGCCTGTGTGCGCGCGTTCACAGGAAGTCACGGCTCTCGCAAGATGACGCGTATATGCGTCACTCTGCGCAGAGCTGCCGCCTCCGGACCGCAGATCTGCGTTAGGCGGTCCGGAGGCGGTTAAGGACCGCTTGACAACCAGATTGAACACGTGTGCCATGCAGGGTGCATGACTCAGCCCTTCTTGATGCAGCCCCGACACCATGTATTTCCCATTGTCAGTCACCATGGTTCCGATTTTGTGTTGTCACGGAGAAAGCCAGGATTCGATTTCTTGCTGAAGGACACAGAGCAGTTCCTCCCCTGTGTGACTCCATTCACCCAGGCAAACCAGGTGCAGAACAGCGTGAGAGTGATGAGAGAGGTCGCACATGGCTTGCATACAGTACATGCCTCCAACATAATTCTTGGATCTCTACATGAAAACAATGTATTTGCTGTAAATCGAGAGAGAGGCAAAGTTGGAGACATTGACTTCACAGGAGATACAGCGCAGCAGAGTTCAGCCACCTCTATTTGCTTCCCGCTATTTACTGCTCCTGAATTAAAATTGGGGCAACCAGCTTCAGCTTCCTATGATGTGTATGCCTATGGAGTCCTTTTCTTATGGCTTTGCACAGGGAGCAAGAATGTTGTGCACAATTCTGATCAAACTCCTGATCTTAAGAAACTAGACTTGGACTCCAAAGCAGAGGCTCTCCTGTCATGTGTTGTGTGCTGTGGAGATCGAATGCAGATGGAGCCGATAAAAGCACATGAATATTTTCAACTTACTGAAGCTGCTTGATTTAATTGTGAATAGATGGTACAGGCAAAGTCTGCTGGTGTGTTATCATCAGCGTCTTCATTATGTTTACTACAGGACCCACGACAACGTAATTCCGTCCATACAGCAAAAGAAGGACTACAATAACCCATCAATTTTCCCCCAAAAAAACATGTTTGAAATAAAAAATTTCACCAATGAAAGGATAATGGAGTTCGCTTAACAGCGAATATATTTTTATTTTGCCACTAATACATGGCAAACAGGGCTTTAGAATATATAACTGCACTGCATGAGGGCAAATACAGTATATTTTTCTTTTGCCACTAAAACACGGCAAAAAGGGCTTTAGAACATATACAATTGCAAGAAAAAGTATGTGAACCCTTTGGAATGATATGGATTTCTGCACAAATTGGTCATAAAATGTGATCTGATCTTCATCTAAGTCATAACAATAGACAATCACAGTCTTCTTAAACTAATAATGTTACCATGTTTTTATTGAACACACCATGTAAACATTCACAGTGCAGGTGGAAAAAGTTTGTGAACCCCTAGACTAATGACATCTCCAAGAACTAATTGGAGTGAGGTGTCAGCCAACTGGAGTCCAATCAATGAGATGAGATTGGAGGTGTTGGTTACAGCTGCCCTGCCCTATAAAAAAACACACACCAGTTCTGGATTTGCTTTTCACAAGAAGCATTTCCTGATGTGAATGATGCCTCCCACAAAAGAGCTCTCAGAAGACCTACGATTAAGAATTGTTGACTTGCATAAAGCTGGAAAGGGTTATAAAAGTATCTCCAAAAGCCTTGCTGTTCATCAGTCCACGGTAAGATAAATTGTCTATAAATGGAGAAAGTTCAGCACTGCTGCTACTCTCCCTAGGAGTGGCCGTCCTATAAAGATGACTGCAAGAGCACAGCGCAGACTGCTCAATGAGGTGAAGAAGAATCCTAGAGTGTCAGCTAAAGACTTACAAAAGTCTCTGGCATATGCTAACATCCCTGTTAGCGAATCTACGATATGTAAAACACTAAACCAGAATGGATTTCATGGGAGGATACCACAGAGGAAGCCACTGCTGTCCAAAAAAAGCATTGCTGCACGTTTACAGTTTGCACAAGAGCACCTAGATGTTCCACAGCAGTACTGGCAAAATATTCTGTGGACAGATAAAACCAAAGTTGAGTTGTTTGGAAGAAACACACAACACTATGTGTGGAGAAAAAGAGGCCTGGACGGATTGCTATCGTCGAAGGAAAAATGAATTCCCAAGTTCATCAAGACATTTTGCAGGAGAACTTAAGGCCATCTGTCCACCAGCTGAAGCTCAACAGAAAATGGGTGTTGCAACAGGACAACAACCCAAAGCATAGAAGTAAATCAACAACATAATGGCTTAAACAGAAGAAAATACACCTTCTGGAGTGGCCCAGTCAGTCCTGACCTCAACCCGATTGAGATGCTGTGGCATGACCTCAAGAAAGCGATTCACACCAGACATGCCAAGAATATTGCTTAACTGAAACAGTTGTGAAACAGTTGTGTAAAAAGGAATGGTCAAGAATTACTCCTGACCGTTGTGCACGTCTGATCTGCAACTACAGGGAACGTTTGGTTGAAGTTATTGCTGCCAAAGGAGGTTCAACCAGTTATTAAATCCAAGGGTTCACATGGTGTGTTCAATAAAAACATGGTAACATTTAAATCTTTGTGTGTTATTAGGTTAAGCAGACTGTGATTGTCTATTGTTATGACTTAGATGAAGATCAGATCACATTTTATGACCAATTTGTGCAGAAATCCATATAATTCCAAAGGGTTCACATACTTTTTTTTGCAACTGTAACTGCACCACTGAACGGAAAATATATTTTTCTTTTGCCACTAATACACGCCACAAAAGACTTTAAAACATATAACTGCACCGCTGAACGGAAAATATATTTTACTTTTGCTACTAACACATGACAAAAAGGGCTGTCATTTTCTCACTTCAGCACACAACAGCTAATAACCCTTTTTTTCCCACTAATACAAGCCAAAAAATGCTTTAGAACATATAACTGCACCGCACAGAGGCAAATAAGACGTAGAAATATTTCCTTGTAATAAACGCTGTTAATGCCTATTTAAAACAGCACTTGCATCCAAATAACATGAACGGTTTGCTGGAATTTCAGAGCTGTATATTGGCAATTTAGGTCACCAGTCAGTGTAGGAAGGTGTAATAGGATTGTTCCTTTTACTCAGGCTGTAACCTCTCTACTGAACCCATTTCAACGTAAATGCTGTGGAATGATTCCTCCCTATCCTTTCCCTACACCTTCAATAATCTTACCCTACACTTGTAAATCGTTTTTTTAGCACAATGAAGTTTTTTCTACCAATGTCCCTAGCGCCTGCTGACGTCTCTCCCTGCACTAAGTACACTGGTAAATGGCAGAATCTAAGATGGCTGATGATATTTATAGGGCTGTGACATCACAGGGCTGGCTGGATGCTGATTGGCTGCATGCATGGCATTATGGGTGATCCCGCCTTCCCAGAGTTCCTTTCTCCATGTCCTCCCAAATGCAGCAGCCATTTTAGGAAAAAAAATTGATTCGTTACCACGAAGCACAAGGAAATTCGGCTTCGGTGCAAATCACATTTTTCCTAAACTTCTGATCAAATTCCACTTCGTCAGCTTAGATTCGCTCATCTCTAGTCACAATGCGTTCCAGAAGACAGAACTGGCATGGTGCTGAAAATTGTAATTGAAGTGTATAAACATTATATAATATAAATAAATATAACATCCACATAATATATAAAGGGCAATTGTGCCTTAAGAGAAGAAAAATACCAAGTGAAAAAAGAATCAAACATACAGTCAGGTCAATAAATATTGGGACATGGACACAATTCAAAAATTTTCGGCTCTATACACCACCACATGGATTTGAAATTAAACGAACAAGATGTGCTTTACCTGCAGACTGTCAGCTTTAATGTGTATTTACATCCAAATCAGATGAACGGTGTAGGAATTACAACAGTTTGCATATGTGCCTCCCACTTGTTAAGGGACCAAAAGTAATGGGACAATTGGCTTCTCAGCTGTTCCATGGCCAGGTGTGTGTTATTCCCTCATTATCCCAATTACAATGAGCAGATAAAAGGTCCAGAGTTCATTTCCAGTCTGCTATTTGCATTTGGAATCTGTTGCTGTCAACTCTCAAGATGAGATCCAAAGGGCTGTCACTATCAGTCAAGCAAGCCATCATTAGGCTGAAAAAACAAAACAAACCCATCAGAGAGATAGCAAAAACATTAGGCATGGCCAGAACAACTGTTTGGAACATTCTTAAAAAGAAGGAACGCACTAGTGAGCTCAGCAACACCAAAAGACCCGAAGACCGCGGAAAACAACTGTGGTGGATGACCGAAGAATTCTTTCCCTGGTGAAGAAAACACCATTCACAACAGTTGGCCAGATCAAGAACACTCTCCAGGAGGTAGGTGTATGTGTGCCAAAGTCAACAATCAAGAGAAGACTTCACCAGAGTGAATACAGAGGGTTCACCACAAGATGTAAACCATTGGTGAGCCTCAAAAACAGGAAGGCCAGATTAGAGTTTGCCAAACGACATCTAAAAAAGCCTTCACAGTTCTGGAACAACATCCTATGGACAGATGAGACCAATATCAACTTGTACCAGAGTGATGGGAAGAGAAGTGTATGGAGAATGAAAAGGAACTGCTCATGATACTAAGCATACTACCCCATCAGTGAAGCATGGTGGTGGTAGTGTCATGGTGTGGGCATGTATGGCTGCCAATGGAACTGGTTTTCTTGTATTTATTGATGATGTGACTGCTGACAAAAGCAGAAGGATGAATTCTGAAGTGTTTTCAGGCAATATTATCTGCTCATATTCAGCCAAATGCTTCAGAACTCATTTGACGGCACTTCACAGTGCAGATGGACAATGACCCAAAGCATATAGCAAAAGCAACCAAAGAGTTTTTTAAGGGAAAGAAGTGGAATTTTATGCAATGGCAAAGTCAATCACCTGACCTGAATCCGATTGAGCATGTATTTCACTTGCTGAAGACAAAACTGAAGGGAAAATGCCCCAAGAACAAGCAGGAATTGAAGACAGTTGCAGTAGAGGCCTGGCAGAGCATCACAGGGAGTGAAACTAGTGTATGGTGATGTCTATGCGTTCCAGACTTCATGGTGTAATTGACTGCAAAGGATTTGCAACCAAGTATTAAAAAGTGAAAGTTTGATTTATGATGACTATTCTGTCCCATTACTTTTGGTCCCTTAACAAGTGGGAGGCACATATGCAAACTGTTGTAATTCCTGCACCGTTCACCTGATTTGGATGTAAATACCCTTAAATTAAAGCTGACAGTCTGCAGTTATAGCACATCTTGTTTGTTTCATTTCAAGTCCATTGTGGTGGTGTATAGAGTCAAAAATGTTAGAATTGTGTCGATGTCCCAATATTTATTGACCTGACTGTATGTAAATGGAGCGCACCATTGGTTCCATTTGGTGAAAAAGATACCACAATATATAAGGTACAGTATTAAGCCAATATTATATTAGCCAACAAAGGTATCACTGTTATAAATACTTTGGTCATTTTTAATGCAAAAATACTTAACATCACATAAGTGTTTAATAAAAATAAGTTTTAAAGTAGAACGTTCAAGTGCCCCAACTTTTCAGAGTGACCATTAGCATACAAGCAACAGCACCACCTGGAGAGATGCACCCACTACGTAACATATATTGCACACTTTTTAAGAGAACTGTAACTGTTATTCTTTCCCAGTGTAACATGAAGACACAGAGTTAAAGACAACTGATAAACTCTTATGGTCTGTGGTCCATTCTTTAAGTTGAAAACCACTCAAAAACTATGTTACATAGTTACATAGCTATCATGGAAACCCCTGAAGGCACAAGGGTATGGACATGCAAGAGACTAATGCAATTGCAGCTTTGACCTCTAGACCTCTAGCCAGCTTTGAAAGTTAGGACAAGAGCCTTCAGCCATCTTGGAGTGCCACCTAACCTATGATCCTGTAAATAGTTTTTCTAGGACATAGATATCAGATGACCTATCCTCCAGTTATCAGATTGGTGGGGGTCCAGACCAGGTCTCCTCCCCAACCATTCAGCTGTTTCAGGCACCTTTTGGCGCCATGCTGGTATACCGCTAGTGGCAAAGCTGGTGTACTGCCACTCAGCTCCAATTCAAGTGTATCACGTTGCACAGTGAGTAGGGTGGCTCAGTGTCAGGCAGCTCTACAAGTGGATGCCACCTGCCCAATTCACATTCTAGAATGAGTTTCTTGTTGCCATTTTAAATAATTCCCAGAGAACCCATTTAAATTGACAACAAGGTGTTACCAAATAGGGGTTGGGCACTGCACACAGTGCTCAATCAGTCCTGCCAGAATAAGACTGTTTAGGGACATTCCCTTTCAACAAGAGGAATGGTAACACTTAGCTGTCAATTTATTTATACATTTCTAGAATAACAGAGGAACGGCACAACACAGAGCTGTCAGATGCTTCAGAATTAAGGTCCCCATACACATAAGAATACAGTCAGCTGATAATTGAATGTGCATGTATTTCAATGCACAATTTTTTTGTTCTCTCAGGACATAAGACACCTCCAGAGGTGTTTGTCAATGGCTTTCTAACTATGGACAACTTATACATGCATATACATTGGGGGAGGGTCAGGAAAGATAGCTAAAGGTGAACAAGAATATTGGAAAAGGAAGGTAATTGTTGTTTATGAGGCTATAGCCTCCTCTGCATTTGGTGGAGAGATTCCAAGCAACAACCAACAGCTGCCCACCATAACCAAAGACAGAAAGGCCACACACACGTCAGGAGAAAGTTTTCCTAGAGAGGATCCCAAAGTATATGACTATACAGTACAGCAGAGATAGTTTATCTCTCCAGCCTGGAGAAACAAGAGAGGAAGATTGATTGCTATAGAGTAAAACAACCCCTTATGCAACTTCTGGGAACTAACCTAAACCATTGCAGAAGGTACCTTGCTGTAAGTTACTTTTTTGCGCATTGATGCCCTTTGGACTAGCTTCAGTAAAGTACTGGGAATTTGTTAAGAGAACTAGTCTCCTTATTGTGCAAACTCATCGCCTACTTTAACCCAAGGGTGCTGGAGTCACGAACCTCAGGGACCCTGTCTTCTCTGCCATTAAAACCCATACCACCAAGGGCACCTCAACCAACATCTGTCAGGAGATCCTTCAACACCAGAGTTTTTCCCAAAGGAATTCAGTGCCTTTTTTCCAGTCACTAGACGCCAGCCCAGGTAGTTCTGCAGAACCGTGAGTACCAACTACTACACCCATCTGGCCACCACACTTACACATTGCCCCTTGGATCCCAGTCACTGCATGGGCACCTTTAGACCTATATGTAAATATACATACAGTACAGACCAAAAGTTTGGACACACCTTCTCATTCAAAGAGTTTTCTTTATTTTCATGACTATGAAAATTGTAGATTCACACTGAAGGCATCAAAACTATGAATTAACACATGTGGAATGATATACATAACAAAAAAGTGTGAAACAACTGAAAATATGTCATATTCTAGATTCTTCAAAGTAGCCACCTTTTGCTTTGATTACTGCTTTGCACACTCTTGGCATTCTCTTGATGAGCTTCAAGAGGCAGTCACCTGAAATGGTTTTCACTTCACAGGTGTGCCCTGTCAGGTTTAATAAGTGGGATTTCTTGCCTTATAAATGGGGTTCGGACCATCAGTTGCGTTGTGGAGAAGTCAGGTGGATACACAGCTTATAGTCCTACTAAATAGACTGTTAGAATTTGTATTATGGCAAGAAAAATGCAGCTAAGTAAAGAAAAACGAGTGGCCATCATTACTTTAAGAAATGAAGGTCAGTCAGTCTGAAAGATTGGGAAAACTTTGAAAGTGTCCCCAAGTGCAGTCACAAAAACCATCAAGCGCTACAAAGAAACTGGCTCACATGCGGACCGCCCCAGGAAAGGAAGACCAAGAGTCACCTCTGCTGCGGAGGATAAGTTCATCCGAGTCACCAGCCTCAAAATCGCAGGTTAACAGCAGCTCAGATTAGAGACCAGGTCAATGCCACACAGAGTTCTAGCAGCAGACACATCTCTAGAACAACTGTTAAGAGGAGACTGTGTGAATCAGGCCTTCATGGTAGAATATCTGCTAGGAAACCACTGCTAAGGACAGGCAACAAGCAGAAGAGACTTGTTTGGGCTAAAGAACAAAAGGAATGGACATTAGACAAGTGGAAATCTGTGCTTTGGTCTGATGAGTCCAAATTTGAGATCTTTGGTTCCAACCACCGTGTCTTTGTGCGACGCAGAAAAGGTGAACGGATGGACTCTACATGCCTGGTTCCCACCGTGAAGCATGGAGGAGGAGGTGTGATGGTGTGGGGGTGCTTTGCTGGTGACACTGTTGGGGATTTATTCAAAATTGAAGGCATACTGAACCAGCATGGCTACCACAGCATCTTGCAGCGGCATGCTATTCCATCCGGTTTGCGTTTAGTTGGACCATCATTTATTTTTCAACAGGACAATGACCCCAAACACACCTCCAGCTGTGTAAGGGCTATTTGACCATGAAGGAGAGTAATGGGGTGCTGCGCCAGATGACCTGGCCTCCACAGTCACCGGACCTGAACCCAATCGAGATGGTTTGGGGTGAGCTGGACCACAGAGTAAAGGCAAAAGGGCCAACAAGTGCTAAGCATTAGTGATGTCCCGAACTATTCGCCGGCGAATAGTTCCCGGCGAACATAGCTTGTTCGCGTTCGCCGCTGCGGGCGAACATATGCGATGTTCGGTCCGCCCCCTATACATCATCATTGAGTAAACTTTGACCCTGTACCTCACAGTCAGCAGACACATTCCAGCCAATCAGCAGCAGACCCTCCCTCCCAGACCCTCCCACCTCCTGGACAGCATCCATTTTAGATTCATTCGGAAACTGCATTCACAGTGAGAGGAGGGAGAGTGTAGCTGCTGCTGATTCAATAGGGAGAGCGTTAGCTAGGGCATTGTTTTGTGTCCACAGACTCATCTGCTGTAAGAACAGCGTCCAGACAGCACCCTAAAAAGCCCTTTTCAGGGCTGGTTCATCAGTGTGCTTTTTTTTTTTCATATATATATATTGCAGTTGCCTGGCTGCCCGTGTGTGAGAGGCTGCAGGCTCAGTCATAGACAGCACGGTGTGCACAGCGCACACCATTCATACAGGGTGTGACAGAAAATACCTCGCAGATAAAAAACAAATTATATTAAAAAAAATTCTGTGATCTAATCCCATTTGCAAGCCCGTGTGTGTCAGGCCAACACATACTGTATTGTGCCCACTGGCTAGTGGCTAGGCCTGCACTCATACCGTTACAGGGTGTCATGCACTCAAATACCTTGCAGAAAAAAATTATATTTAAATTTTTTCTGTGATATAATCACATTTGCAAGCCTGTGTGTGTCAGGCCAACACATACTGTATTGTGCCCACTGGCTAGTGGCTAGGCCTGCACTCAAACCGTTACAGTGTGTCATTCACTCAAATACCTTGCAGAAAAAAAATATATATTTAACATTTTTCTGTGATCTAATCACATTTGCAAGCCCGTGTGTGTGAGGCCAACACATACTGTATTGTGCACACTGGCTAGTGGCTAGGCCTGCACTCATATCGTTACAGGGTGTCATTCACTCAAATACCTTGCAGGGAAAAAAAATTCTATTTGAATTTTTTCTGTGATATAATCACATTTGCAAGCCTGTGTGTGTCAGGCCAACACATACTGTATTGTGCCCACTGGCTAGTGGCTAGGCCTGCACTCAAACCGTTACAGTGTGTCATTCACTCAAATACCTTGCAGAAAAAAAAATATATTTAACATTTTTCTGTGATCTAATCACATTTGCAAGCCCGTGTGTGTGAGGCCAACACATACTGTATTGTGCACACTGGCTAGTGGCTAGGCCTGCACTCATATCGTTACAGGGTGTCATTCACTCAAATACCTTGCAGGGAAAAAAAATTCTATTTAAAAATGTTCTGTGATCTAATCACATTTGCAAGCCCGTGTGTGTGAGGCCAACACATACTGTATTGTGCCCACTGGCTAGTGGCTAGGCCTGCACTCATACCGTTACAGGGTGTCATTCACTCAAATACCTTGCTGGAAAAAAAATTCGATTGAAAATTTATCTCTGATCTAATCACGTTTGTAAGCCCGTGTGTGTCAGGCCACACATACTGTATTGTTCCCACTGGCTAGTGGCTAGGCCTGCACTCATACCGTTACAGGGTGTCATTCACTCAAATACCTTGTTGGAAAAAATAATTTGATTGAAAATTTTTCTCTGATCTAATCACATTTGCAAGCCCGTGTGCGTCAGGCCCACACAAACTGTATTGTGCCCACTGGCTAGTGGCTAGGCCTGCACTCATACCGTTACAGGGTGTCATTCACTCAAATACCTTGCAGAAAAAAATAAACTATTTAAAATTTTTGTGTGATCTAATCACATTTGCAAGCCCGTGTGTGTCAGGCCACACATACTGTATTGTGCCCACTGGCTAGTGGCTAGGCCTGCACTCATACCGTTACAGGGTGTCATTCACTCAAATACCTTGCTGGAAAAAAATATTCAATTGAAAATTTATCTCTGATCTAATCACATTTGTAAGCCCGTGTGTGTCAGGCCACACATACTGTATTGTGCCCACTGACTAGTGGCTAGGCCTGCACTCATACCGTTACAGGGTGTCATTCACTCAAATACCTTGTTGGAAAAAATAATTTGATTGAAAATTTTTCTCTGATCTAATCACATTTGCAAGCCCGTGTGCGTCAGGCCCACACAAACTGTATTGTGCCCACTGGCTAGTGGCTAGGCCTGCACTCATACCGTTACAGGGTGTCATTCACTCAAATACCTTGCAGAAAAAAATAAACTATTTAAAATTTTTGTGTGATCTAATCACATTTGCAAGCCCGTGTGTGTCAGGCCACACATACTGTATTGTGCCCACTGGCTAGTGGCTAGGCCTGCACTCATACCGTTACAGGGTGTCATTCACTCAAATACCTTGCTGGAAAAAAAATTCGATTGAAAATTTATCTCTGATCTAATCACATTTGTAAGCCCGTGTGTGTCAGGCCACACATACTGTATTGTGCCCACTGACTAGTGGCTAGGCCTGCACTCATACCGTTACAGGGTGTCATTCACTCAAATACCTTGTTGGAAAAAAAAATTTGATTGAAAATTTTTCTCTGATCTAATCACATTTGCAAGCCCGTGTGCGTCAGGCCAACACATACTGTATTGTGCCCACTGGCTAGTGGCTAGGCCTGCACTCATACCGTTACAGGGTGTCATTCACTCAAATTCCTTGCAGAAAAAAAAAAAGTAAAATTTTTCTGTGATCTAATCACATTTGCAAGCCCGTGTGCGTCAGGTCCACACATACTGTATTGTGCCCACTGGCTAGTGGCTAGGCCTGCACTCATACCGTTACAGGGTGTCATTCACTCAAATACCTTGCAGAAAAAAATAAACTATTTAAAATTTTTCTGTGATCTAATCACATTTGCAAGCCCATGTGTGTCAGGCTAACACATACTGTATTGTGCCCACTGGCTAGTGGCTAGGCCTCCACTCATACCGTTACAGGGTGTCATTTACTCAAATACCTTGCAGGAAAAAATATATATATAAAAAAAAATTCTGTGCTCTAATCACATTTGCAAGCCCGTGTGCGTCAGGCCCACACATACTGTATTGTGGCCCACTGGCTAGTGGCTAGGCCTGCACTCATACCGTTACAGGGTGTCATTCACTCAAATAACTTGTTGGGAAAAAAAAATTCGATTGAAAATTTATCTCTGATCTAATCACATTTGCAAGCCCGTGTGCGTCAGGCCAACACATACTGTATTGTGCACACTGGCTAGTGGCTAGGCCTACACTCATACCGTTACAGGGTGTCATTTACTCAAATACCTTGCAGGAAAAAAATAAATATATTTAACATTTTTCTGTGCTCTAATCACATTTGCAAGCCCGTGTGCGTCAGGCCCACACATACTGTATTGTGCCCACTGGCTAGTGGCTAGGCCTGCACTCATACCGTTACAGGGTGTCATTCACTCAAATACCTTGCAGAAAAAAAATAAAAAAAATTCTGTGATCTAATCACATTTGCAAGCCCGTGTGTGTCAGGCCCACACATACTGTATTGTGCCCACTGGCTAGTGGCTAGGCCTGCACTCATACCGTTACAGGGTGTCATTCACTCAAATACCTTGCAGAAAAAAAATTCTATTAAAACTTTTTTCTGTGATCTAATCACATTTGCAAGCCCGTGTGTGTCAGGCCAACACATACTGTATTGTGCCCACTGGCTAGTGGCTAGGCCTGCACTCATACCGTTACAGGGTGTCATTCACTCAGACACCTTGCAGAAAAAAAAAAACTATTTTAAATTTTTCTGTGATCTAATCACATTTGCAAGTCCGTGTGCCTCAGGCCCACACATACTGTATTGTGCCCACTGGCTAGTGGCTAGGCCTGCACTCATACCATTACAGGGTGTCATTCACTCAAATACCTTGCAGGGAAAAAAAATCTATTTAAAAATTTTCTGTGATCTAATCACATTTGCAAGCCCGTGTGTGTCAGGCCAACACATACTGTATTGTGCCCACTGGCTAGTGGCTAGGCCTGCACTCATACCGTTACAGGGTGTCATTCACTCAAATACCTTGCAGGAAAAAAAAAATATATTTAAAAATTTTCTGTGATCTAATCACATTTGCAAGCCCATGTGTGTCAGGCCAACACATACTGTATTGTGCCCACTGGCTAGTGGCTAGGCATGCACTCATACCGTTACAGGGTGTCATTCACTCAAATACCTTGCAGAAAAAAATTATTCAATTAAAAAAAATTCTGTGATCTAATCACATTTGCAAGCCCGTGTGCGTCAGGCCCACACATACTGTATTGTGCCCACTGGCTAGTGGCTAGGCCTGCACTCATACCGTTACAGGGTGTCATTCACTCAAATACCTTGCAGGAAAAAAAAATTATATTTAAAATTTTTCTGTGATCTAATCACATTTGCAAGCCCGTGTGTGTCAGGCCAACACATACTGTATTGTGCACACTGGCTAGTGGCTAGGCCTGCACTCATACCATTACAGGGTGTCATTCACTCAGATACCTTGCAGAGAAAAAAAAACTATTTACAATTTTTCTGTGATCTAATCACATTTGCAAGCCCGTGTGCGTCAGGCCCACACATAATGTATTGTGCCCACTGGCTAGTGGCTAGGCCTGCACTCATACCGTTACAGGGTGTCATTCACTCAAATACCTTGCAGGAAAAAAAAAATCTATTTAAAATTTTTCTGTGATCTAATCACATTTGCAAGCCCGTGTGTGTAAGGCCAACACATACTGTATTGTGCCCACTGGCTAGTGGCTAGGCCTGCACTCATACCGTTACAGGGTGTCATTCACTCAAATACCTTGCAGGAAAAAAAAATTATATTTAAAAATTTTCTGTGATCTAATCACATTTGCAAGCCCGTGTGTGTCAGGCCAAAACATACTGTATTGTGCCCACTGGCTAGTGGCTAGGCCTGCACTCATACCATTACAGGGTGTCATTCACTCAAATACCTTGCAGGAAAAAAAAAATTATAAAAAAAAATTCTGTGATATAATCACATTTGCAAGCCCGTGTGTGTCAGGCCCACACAGACTGTACTGTGCCCACTGCCCACCACTTAGATAGGGTGGCACAGTACCTTGCACGCATAGTAACACTTATCTAATAAAAAATTACAGGCAGAGGCAGGCCACGCCTCAGGGGCCGTCGTGTTCGTGGTGCTGTGATTTCCACTGGCCCTGGAATAATGCCCAGTGTTCATAGGCCACGTACCCTTATCCCAAAAAATTCTGAGAAAATAGTTGACTGGCTTACACAGGACACCCAATCTTCAACAGCTTCCGCTAAGAACCTTGACGCACCATCCTCCTCCAGCTCAGCTTTGGTCACCTGCTCTCAAGTTACCACTCTCCCCCCCGCCGCCACAACCACCACTACCACCACAGCCACCACAGCCGCTTCACTTGATCCCTCAGAGGAGTTATTTACACATCAGTTGGATGAAATTAGTGATGCGCAACCATTATTGCCAGGGGATGTAGATAACAGGGATATGTCTCAGTCAGGCAGCATTACACACATGGACGTACAGTGTGATGATGATGATGTTGTACCCGCTGCTGCTTCCTTTGCTGAGGTATCAGATACAAGTGAAGTGGTTGATGATGACGATGCATCCGTGGATGCCACGTGGGTGCCTGCTCGAAGAGAAGAAGAAGAGGGGGAAAGTTCAGAAGGGGAGACAGAGAGAAGGAGGAGATGAGTTGGAAGCAGGGGGAGTTTGTCGCAAGGAGCTAGTGGCACAGTCAGACAGCATGTATCGGCACCCGGGGTCAGCCAGACAGCACGCCAATCAACGCATGCTGTTGCCACTACCAGAATGCCGTCATTGCAAAGCTCAGCAGTGTGTCATTTTTTGTGTGTGTCTGCCTCTGACAACAGCGATGCCATTTGCAACCTGTGCCAAAAGAAACTGAGTCGTGGGAAATCCAACACCCACCTAGGTACAACTGCTTTGCGAAGGCACATGATCGCACATCACAAACGCCTATGGGATCAACACATGATGATGAGTAGAAGCAGCACACAAGCTCAAAGCCACCATCCTCCTCCTGGTCCAGCATCTTCAGCCACGTCAACCACTGCTGTCTTCCTTGCCCCCTCTCAACCACCCGCCACTCCGCCTCTCACCTTGAGCAGTTCCATCTCATCTGCCCACATTCAGGTGTCTGTAAAGGAAATGTTTGAGCGTAAGAAGCCAATGTCACACAGTCACCCCCTTGCCCGGCGTCTGACAGCTGGCTTGACGGAACTCTTAGCCCGCCAGCTTTTACCATACCAGCTGGTGGAGTCTGAGGCCTTCAAAAAATTTGTCGCTATTGGGACACCACAGTGGAAGGTACCCGGATGAATTTTTTTTTCTAATAAGGCAATCCCAAACCTCTACTCAGTGATTGAAAAGGAAGTCATGGCATCTCTGGCATACAGTATTGGGGCAAGGGTCCATCTAACCACTGATACCTGGTCTGCAAAGCATGGTCAGGGCAGGTATATCACCTACACTGCGCATTGGGTCAACCAGCTGACGGCTGCCAAGCATGGAATGCGTGGCTCTGCAGCGGAGTTGGTGACACCGCCACGACTTGCAGGCAGGCCTGCTGCCACCTCCTCTACTCCTCCTACTCCATCCTCTTCCATAACTTCCTTGGCTGAGTCCTCTTCTGCTGCGGCGTCTGGCTGCACATCAACTGAATCCCCCCAGCTCCCCAGGGGCTATTCCACATCCCGGATACGACAGTGTCACGCTGTCTTGGGGTTGACTTGCCTGAAAGCAGAGAGCCACACCGGACCAGCACTCCTGTCCGCCCTGAACGCACAGGTGGATCAGTGGCTGACCCCGCACCAACTGGAGATCGGGAAAGTGGTGTGTGACAATGGAAGCAATTTGTTGGCAGCATTGAATTTGGGCAAGTTGTCACATGTGCCGTGCATGGCACATGTGTTGAATCTCATCGTACAACGCTTTGTGTCTAAGTACCCAGGCTTACAGGACATCCTCAAGCAGGCCAAGAAGGTGTGTGGCCATTTCAGGCGTTCCTACACGGCCATGGCGCACTTTGCAGACATTCAGCACCGAAACAACATGCCAGTGAGGCGCTTGATTTGCGACAGCCCAACACGTTGGAATTCAACACTCCTAATGTTCGACCGCCTGCTCCAACAAGAAAAAGCCGTCAACGAGTATTTGTATGACCGGGGTGCTAGGACAGCCTCTGAGGAGCTGGTAATTTTTTTGCCACGTTACTGGACGCTCATGCGCAATGCCTGTAGGCTCATGCGTCCTTTTGAGGAGGTGTTTTCTTCCTGGAGCGTGCCCTGCGAAGAGTGCTGGATCAGGCTGTAGATGAGCGTGAAGAGGAAAAGGAAGAGTTGTGGTCACCATCACCACCAGAAACAGCCTTGTCATCATCGCTTGCCGGACCTGCGGCAATGCTGCAAGAGGAGTATGAGGAAGAGGAGTCAGAGGAGGAATGTGGCTTTGAGGAGGAGGAAGACCAACCACAGCAGGCATCCCAGGGTGCTCGTTGTTGTCACCTATCTGGGACCCGTGGTGTTGTACGTGGCTGGGGGAAGAACAGACCGTCAATGACATCAGTGAGGAGGAGGAACAGTAAATGAGTAGCTCGGCATCCAACCTTGTGCAAATGGGGTCTTTCATGCTGTCATGTCTGTTGAGGGACCCTCGTATAAAAAGGATGAAGGAGAACGACCTGTACTGGGTGTCCACGCTACTAGACCCCCGGTATAAGGGGGCAGAAATGTTAGAAAGTGGCAGAAATGTTACCAAATTACCGGAAGTCAGAAAGGATGCAGCAGTTCAAAACCAAACTAAAAAATATGCTTTACACAGCTTATAAGGGGGATGTCACAGCACAACGGGAATCTAACTGGGGAAGAGGTGAAAGTAATCCTCCTCCTACCACGACCACGGCGGCAAGGACAGGACGCTTTACAGATGTGTTTTTGATGGAGGACATGCAGAGCTTTTTCAGTCCTACACATCGCCACAGCCCTTCGGGATCCAGCCTTAGAGAACGACTCGACCGACAGGTGGCAGACTACCTCGCCTTAACTGCAGATATCGACACTCTGAGGAGCGATGAACCCCTTGACTACTGGGTGTGCAGGCTTGACCTGTGGCCTGAGCTATCCCAGTTTGCGATAGAACTTCTGGCCTGCCCCGCTTCAAGTGTCCTGTCAGAAAGGACCTTCAGTGCAGCAGGAGGCATTGTCACTGAGAAAAGAAGTCGCCTCGGTCAAAAAAGTGTTGATTACCTCACCTTCTTTAAGATGAATGAGGCATGGATCCCGAAGGGACTGACAGTGGGGGATTTGTTTAACTAACAAAATGCCTGATGACATGCCTTGGCCTCAAAATGGTCCCCACGCTGCTGTATTTAATGTCTGCATACCGGATGACTTTCGTGAATTCTCCGCCACCAACTAGGGTTCAAGCCGCAATGTTTTAGTCACCTTTCTGCCTTGAAAACATCAATTTTTCCGGCCGCTGCTACAACAGCATACGCAAGCCCCTTCGTTACCTTGTTGTGGTGAAGGGGCTTGCGCATCACAATAAAGCGATCATCACCTCTATGAGTGTGTTGGCAATGTTGCCACACCCCAGATGATAAGGCCGCTTCATTATGATCAGACCAAAAGCGATCGGGACGGCTGGATGTTTTTTCATAGAAAAAACTAAAAAATATATATATATTTTTTTTTTTAAGTTATATGGGTGGGTTTTTAATACATAAAATAAAAAAATTATAATAAAGTCTCTTAATAGTTTATTAGAAATAATGCAGACAATTTAAAAAATCCCCATCAATTCCAATACAAATCAAGTACAAAGCTCAGAACTAAATTATTCCAGGATGTCGTAATGGTTCGTTAATTCGACAATGGTTAATCAATTCGACACACGTCCCCGGATAGGGGACGTAACAGGGATTAAACTGATAGGAATAGTACTAGTTAAGACACCACTCATATAGGGTGTCACAGCACATTGCTCCGTGCACGCGCAGTGCCCCAACTTGGGAGTAAGAGGACCGACCAAGCTGCTTTTTCCATCTCCCGGTTCCTAAAATCAATTCAGTTTGGTGTATCAGAGTTTGGTCTGTCACTGTGAAGGCAGTCGAAGGTACCCGGCCTAAATTTTTTTTCACAAAAGGCAATCCCTGATATGGGACGTAACAGGGATTAAACTGATGAGAATAGTACTACAGAAAATAGCACTCATATCGGGTGTGACAGTAAATTGCACGGCACAGACGCAGTGACCGTGGCGTAGATTCAAACAAAGGGGAGAGAGCCAGCGTTTTTTTTAACCATCTCCCCGTTCGAAAAATCAATTTAATAAATGGACCCCAGATTGGGGATGTCACGTAACAGGGATTAAACTGATGAGAATAGTACTACAGAAAATAGCACTCATATCAGGTGTGACAGTAAATTGCACGGCACAGACGCAGTGACCGTGGCGTGGATTCAAACAAAGGGGAGGGAGCCAGCGTTTTTTTAACCATCTCCCCATTCGAAAAATCTATTCAATTCACCTTTCCGGGACCTTTGGTGTTGTACGTGGCTGGGTGGAGGAAGAAACCTTCAATGACATCAACGGGACATGGCTAGCTTGGTATCCAACCTTGTGCAAATGGGAAGTTTGCAGTTGGGCAAATGGACTGTTTGCGGTTGTTTGCGGTGCATTAAAAGGGGAGTTTGGTCTGTTAATGTCTGTGAAGCGGGCATAACCCTTACACTACCTGATCGATACAACATCATACCTGATCTTATACACACACTGGATGTTTTAAACCACGTTGTTCAAAAAAAAAATTGGATTGTTAGGTGATTTATGCCCTTTATGGATTAAAATCCAACTCTGCGTCAACTGTGTAATTTTCCATGGGAGTTTTGCCATGGATCCCTCTCCGGCATGCCACAATTAGTAGAAATTTCGCGTTCGCCGTTCGCGAACGGAAAATTTTATGTTCGCGACATCTCTACTAAGCATCTCTGGGAACTCCTTCAAGACTGTTGGAAGACCATTTCAGGTGACTACCTCTTGAAGCTCATCAAGAGAATGCCAAGAGTGTGCAAAGCAGTAATCAAAGCAAAAGGTGGCTACTTTGAAGAACCTAGAATATGACATATTTTCAGTTGTTTCACACTTTTTTGTTATGTATATAATTCCACATGTGTTAATTCATAGTTTTGATGCCTTCAGTGTGAATCTACAATTTTCATAGTCATGAAAATAAAGAAAACTCTTTGAATGAGAAGGTGTGTCCAAACTTTTGGTCTGTACTGTATATGGGGGAGATTTAGGCAATGAAAGTGGTAATGTACCAATAAATGTATGCCTTGAATCCCAATATCTATATATACTCAAAGTATTAAGGAATCTCATTAGCATAGCACATTCATTACGGATTCCACATAGAATACTGTTCAACCTTTATTAAAGTATATTTAAAACCCACACCCACCCACTTTTCTGGACTTACTTGCTGAAGCTTACTTACCTGCTTCCCGGAGGTGGCTACTCAATCCTTCTCATCCTTATCTGTACTGCTCCACCGGGTTGGGTTTTGCAGAAAACATCCAGCAGGAAGAAAAGAGAGAGCTGGATCCTGGGAGGGGCAGCGTCCAGAGCAGAAGAGGTAAGTTGATATTTTTTTATTTTATTTACTCTGATGCATGGGGGCTGATCTAAGGCTGGGAGCTGATCTGATGCATGGGGGCTGATCTAAGCATGGGGGCTGATCTAAGGCTGGGAGCTGATCTGAGGCATGGGGGCTGATCTAAGGCACGGGGGCTGATCTGAGGCTGGGGTCTAATATGAGGCATAGGGGTCTGATCTGAGGCATGGGGGTCTCATTTGAGGTCTGAATGGGGGGTCTGATTTATATTAGGGCTCTTATCTGAGGTCTGATTGTGAGTCTGAACTGAGGTTTTATTGGGGTGTTACTAACATTGTGGGGTCTGATCTGAGTTCTGATTGAGGGTCTTATTAACATTGGGGGTCTGATTGCTGGTCTGATCTGAGGTCTATTGAAAAATATTTTTATCAAAACCTAGGTGCGTCTTATTGGCTGGTGCGTCTTATAGGGCGAAAAATGTGTTAAGTATCAAATGGGGCTGTTGAAACAGTCAAGCAAAAACCGAGCCCTGAAAGCATTAGGCGACTCCTTTACTTCCAGCCCCTGCCATGTCCATACAGTAGATTTTGGACATGGTGGGAGATCCGACTGCCTCCCTGGCAACTGGACGCCGAAAGGTAAGCAGAGAATGTTGACTACTGGCGAAGGTATTGACAGCATGTTGTGGTCTAAATTGATATAAAAATTTGTGTTGCATACTGATAGTATGAAAGTCTATGGCACATTGTGTCACATCTTCACCACTTTATAAAACAGACATCACACACATTTAACAATTCAAATAATAAATTTGACACAAACCAAAAGTAACTTTGTTTAAAATTTTGGTGCAAAATAAACCTTATAAATCTTATATATATCATTAAAGGGGTATTCCCATCTCAGACATTAGGGGCATATTGTTAGGACTCCATTACTTTACTCCTTTACTCATAGTTTAAGTGTCCCTACCTAAAAAAAAAACTAAATACTCACCTAACCCCATCCCCACAATGAGCTAAGCAGCTCAACCAATAGGCCTCTTCTACTCTGTGGCCTGGGCTGTCAGTGGCACAGGAAGGTTTGATGATGTCATTGAATCGCTCCTGCCTATGTTGAGTTTCTGGCATTGAAATGGTCGCAAGCCTAAAGTTCATGTTGCCTACCAGTATGATGGGCAGGGCCCCAATAGTTCCATTTAATGGCATTAAAACAGTACAGGGATAATGTGCACAGAACGGGCTCGGTTAAATTGTCCACACAACCTTCATCCAGATTACCCTACTCAATTGCAGTAAATTGCTATTTTTGCATTCCTCCCCCAAAAAAATTAAGGGCTCAGGAAGGGTCACTGCCACACTTTGTACGCTGATCTGTAGCAGGAACCAGCGAAATTCCTAAGCTTCTGTCATATGTCAGTGGATACTTTTGATCGTCTGCTTGCATCTCTACCAGAATACTACCAAGAGGCCCAGCATAGTGTAGTACTCAATGGGCATTACCATCTTTATACCCAGCTACGGTCTCTACTGGTTAACAATACATACCATCTTTGTGCATTCCTTTCCAGGTCTTTTCATTCTGTGTCATAATGCAACAGTTAACAGTATTGTATTTCATGTAATGTGCCTGGTGTCCCAGCGGGTGGCAGTGTATCTGGAAGAGTACCTTTCGATGGTATGTAAGTAAACATTCCATTTTCCTTAATATATTTTTTTTCAACAGATTTCTTGCAACCAGAAACTGCCACATTGCCTCACTGAGTTCCTGCTGAGGATATCAACTATTTCTGGGATTGTCTGTCAAAAAGTAATCTGGCAGTGTCTTAGAGAAGCAGTGATGCCACAACCTAAGGTGGAAGATTGGCTCCATATCGTCGAGGGATTCTATGATTCTGCGCAGTTTCCTAACTGTGTTATGGACTACTTAAACAGTATAGATACTTGCTTGTTTTATAGACTTGCTTCACATTGCTCAGACACCGTTTAGTAGAAAGATCCTGCTTCCTGGAGGTACCACCAGGCGCACACAGCTTTTCCACTATCTTGAAGATGGGAGGGGGGAAGGAGAGCATTCCAAAGCCCTAGATACATGTCAATGAGGGGGCTGCGGAGCTGCACTGTTAGATGATATCTTAAGTCAGCCTGATGAAAAAGAAGTGTAAGATGAACCCATTGAATGCTTGCTATTGCTTCACAGTAACCAATAAATTGCACCAGGGTATATTCTGTGTGAACACTTGCAATTAAACTAGAGATTTGCTTTGACTCCAATGGGTGCGTCAGAGTTTGATTTCTTCGTGCACGTTAAGATAATTTTCTACTAATTTGGAGCAGTACATCAACCTACCTGGTACCTTGACCAGATCCAAAATAATTGGCTCCCAACGTAGGGCTCGAAGGACATGACCCCCTGATCCGGTACTCCTGATTACCAGACGAGGAGGACCTCACTAACGGATACCGGGATTGCAGCCCGTGATTAGAGGTTGGAGATACCTTACCTCCATGTGTACTTTGGTGTAGTCCATCTGTGCCTGTCTGAGGGAGGCGTGCCGTGTCAGCTTGGGGCATCCTCGAAGGCATGAAAGTAAGAACCCCATGTGTTTTACAGTCTTGATGTACTGTGTTTAAAAACTGTGAAGACTCTGTTGACAAGTATCATTGACTGAGACACAGAGAGTTCTCCTATTTGCCTGTATCGGAGTGCAGCCTGGTTGTCTGACTTGATCACAGAAGGAGGGACAGTCAGAAGTACCTGAACAGGAGAATCCGGAAAGTGTTGTTGTCACGAGGGTGTCAAGAGCCACGTCTGACTCCGTTATACCCGGGGTCAGGAAGTCGCAGCGGGTGGCTGCGCGCTCTATGTCTAAAGATCACGTTGTTTCTTAGTGATTGTTTTCTGTGTTTGCCTTGCAATCCTTTTTGTCTCACTCAGGGATCCGTAGCTTCTCCTCCTCAGCTGTTTCTTGTCTGCCACTCCCAACCTCCTTATATTCTCCTCTCACACTTCTCTAGTTGCCAGTTATAGAGCTTCCTGCCTGGACATCTATACTGACCCACTGGAGCTGTGAATCCTGGTTGTTGTTCCAGAGTGCTACCCTCCGGATCCCTGTTGGGCTTTTTGTTGTCTCCTGTTGTCGCCCACCTGGGATTATATGTTTAGTCTGTATTGTCTGTCCTCCCCTTGGTGTTTTCCTTTAGAGCTAGTGGTGCGGACTAGTGTTCCCACCGCCCTGTTCACTATCTAGGGCTCATCTTAGGGAAAGCCAGGGTTTTAGGCACGTGATCGGCAGCCAGGTGCCAGCCGCAAGGTGAGTCAGGGGTCACCACCTTCCCTCTCACTTGGGCAGGGCCTTCCTCTTTCCCTCCCTCTGTGTCACGTATGTGATAGTCACGCCGATCGTGATAGTTGTTGATCCTGTAGACTCAAACATACAGACCCCTAAGCGACCACCCCCAATAGACTATGGTGGCTCCGGCACCCAACCCATGAGCCTGCCCAGACCAACACTGCTCCAGGGACAGATTAATTAATTACAAAGGAATATGCAAGTTTTAGAAAGGGGCAATTTCAAAGTTGTGAAGGAAGCCCTAGCTCTTACCTGACCACAAGAACCTCTAAAATATGTGTCCTTTACACTGCAGCAGTTATTCACCATAGTGAACCTGCTGCCAGATCCTAAAACACATCCCATGCCTTTTCCAGGAAACTGTCACAGGTACATAAAACTTATGGGTGTACATGGTCAGACCTACAGAGTATTGTGGAAAACAAGTAAGGGGAGTATTCTTCACTATTAATGGACCATATCCCCACCCCTATCCTAAGGGGTCTGACCTTCAACCCTCAAGGTGGCAGGGAAGGAACTCTCATTCCTTGTAGACACTGGTGCAGCCCGCAGTGTTTTATGTGAGACTGCCGTACCTCCTTCCTGGCTCACTGACATTCAGTTACCCTGTTCTGGACTAGAAGGGGTCGTGCAGCATAACCCTGTTACCAAGCCACTCTCAGTCACTTCCCAAGGATTCTCCCAGACCAAAACCTCTCTGCTCCACCTTCCAGCAGGAATCATGTCGCAATTTGTTGTCAGCCAAACATGCCCCTTCAATCTAATCCAAGCTAACATACAGTTCAGAGAGGATGGGACTGTCACCCTCGGTACAGTCCTATACCCGGAAGAAACTTGCCTCCTCATGGCATTAACAACTCTTCAGGTCACTGATTCATATGAGCAAGGGGATTCGCTACAAACCATTTTGCACCTCATCTCCGATACCCTCTGGGCCAAAGAACTCCAGGATATCAGACGCCCTAATGTCCCACCACTGTCGTCACTGTGACCATGAAGGACCCCTAGGTCCTGCCATACAAAGCGCAATATCCACTTTCTGTCTCACAACAGGATGCTATTACACTCCAAGTGCAGGCCCTCCTGCAGAATGGGGCAATAAAAATCAATACCTCTTTCTGTAACTCGCCCCTTTACCCTGTCAGGAAGAAGAGAAGAAGGGACAACCTCCTATTTATCGCATGGTTCAGGATCTCCGAGCTGTCAACGAGGCCACTGTCCTCGAGACACCTATTCCGCACACCCTCCTCACTGGCATTTAACCCACCGCCACTTCTTTCACTGTCATTGATCTGGCCAATGCATTTTCTTCTGTTTCCTTACATGAGGACTGTCAATTCCTTTTTGCTTTCACTCATGCTGGCAAACGGTACATCTGGACTGTTATGCCTCAAGGGGCCCAAAACAGCCCTTCCTGCTTCAGCAAGGCTATGTCCTCTGTTCTGCAACCCTTGCAGTCCGACCACCTGGAAGTGGAACTCCTGCAATATGTGGATGACCTACTCCTCTGTGCCGTTTCTCCGCAAGTCTGCCTATCCATGTCTGTTTCCCTTCTCCAGTTCCTGGCTTCTGCTAGCTGTCGAGTCTCATAAGCCAAATTGCAGCTGTGTTTCCCCAAAGTTGTCTTCCCAGGTTATTGTATCTCTCAAGGTAGCAAGCACCTCACTGATGCCAGGAAAAAGGCCATCTCTGACATCCAACTCCCGGACATCCCTCATCAGCTGCAAACATTTCTGGGACTCATCTCCTACTACAGATCCTGGATCCCTGATGCTTCAGTCCTAATTCAGTCCCTATATGACTGTATACCCCGCAATGCTACTACTCCTTTACAGATAACAATGGAGGCCGGAGAAGCCTTTCAGTCATTGAAGGCCGCCATTGCATCTGCCCCTGCTCTTGGCATCCCCAACTACAACCTTCCTTTCCGACTGTATATCATGGAGCGCCTCTTTTAGACTGAGCAAATGCCCATCTGCCTGGGGATTCTGAGCAAAGTACAAATGTAGCTGGTTCCTACACTGCCCTGAAAATGTGGACTTGGATAAGTCCAAGAGAGGCAGTATTATAGTAATAGGGACCCGTCTGCTGAAGCCATCTTGACGCTTGGTAGATGGGCCCGACCCAAGTTTGATCAAAATGTTCGCTAAGAGCTTCCATTGATCCATTTATAGTAGGTATAATACCACTTGAATTTAGAATGATCCCCATTTCTCAGCATTACTGCTTATAAGTGTGTGCAGCCATTATTTTTTTATTAACCATGTTTTGCTTTATGGATATGCACCTATGACTATGAATAAGAATGTGCCAGTCAAAATTTTCTTGTAATATTTATTGAGGGTAGCGCCTCTTTTAGACTGAGAAAACGCCCATCTGCCTGGGGCTTCTGAGCAAAGTACAAATGTAGCTGGTTCCTACACTGCCCTGAAAATATGGACTTGGATAAGTCCAAGAGAGGCGGTTTATTAGTAATAGGGACCCATCTGCTGAAGCCACCTTGAAGCTTGGTAGATGGGCCCAACACAAGTTTGATCAAAATGTGTGCTAAGAGCTTCCATTGATCCATTTATAGTAGGTATAATACCACTTGAATTTATTATGATCCCCATTACTCAGCTTTACTGCTTATAAGTGTGTGCAGCCATTATTTTTTTATTAACCATGTTTGCTTTATGGATATGCACCTATGACTATGAATAAGAATGTGCCAGTCTAAATTTTCTTGTTGTATATTATTGAACGTCAGGGCCACGCGACTGGAGTCCTTACTCAAACTCATGGTGGCCGCAATAGACCCCTGGGTTACTATTCTAAGCGCCTTGACCACGTAGCCAGAGCCGCCCCTTCCTGTGTCAGAGCTGTCCATGCTGCCAGCTCTCTTCTGGATGTCACATCTGACGTTGTTCTTGGTCACCCCCTCACTATTTTGGCTCCCCATGACATTTCTGCCATCCTTCAGCAGACTCAACCTAAACACCTCACTGCACAGCGCCACCTCCGGCGCCAGTTTAATCTGCTCCTGCCAGATAATGTCACCATTCAGAGATGCCACATCCTCAACCCTGCAGCACTTCTTCCTCTTCCACGGGGGGAGTATACTGAAGATTCTGAAGATATTATTCATCTACATTCTGAAGAGGATCTTCAGGAAGTTGAACTATGGGCCTCAACCGACTGTCTTTGAAAGGAACAAGATCATGATTGCATTACAATGATGGAAGCTGAAGTTGGGACACCACCATCAATCCAAGAAACTTCTCTGACAAACCCACATTGGACTCTCTTTGTGGATGGCTCAAGGTATGCCGATGACAAAGGGAAGTTTCATACAGGCATGGCGGTCACTAGTGAGCATGAGGTGCTGTGTGCAAGACAATTGCGCCCAGACCAGTCATCACAGGAGGATGAACTCATTGACCTCACTGAAGCCTGCCTCATGGCAAAATACTCTACCGCCAATATTTACATAGACTCTAGATATGCCTTTGGAGTGGTTCATGACTTTGGAGTAATATGGAAACCCCAGGATTACATCACAGCTGCAGAAGCCCCAATCAAGAATACTTCAGCAGTAGCGGCTCTAATGGCAGCAGTACTCCTGCCCACCCAAGTGGCAGTGATCAAGGTAAAGGCCCATATTCGAGCTGACACCTCTGAGGCCAGAGAAAACGCCCTAGCTGACCAAGTAGCCAAGAAAGCAGCAGTGGAAGAGAAAAGAGTCCAGTCAGACCAGATTATGGTAGCACAGGAAAACCTGGAACATAAAGAAGTCACATGGGACCTACTGAAACAAATGCAGAAATAGGCCACTCCCATGGAAAAGATAACCTGGTTGAAAGAGTCAGCCCTCAGAGAGTGTGCCTACCCAGAGCCCTCTATCCCTTGATAGCCTCAGTGGCTCATGGGCCCACCCACCAATCCAAAACCATCATGAAAGAACTAATTAACTAAATATGGGTGGCCCCAGGAATCAACCCAGTCCTGGTAAACATACCCAGTCTTGCCTACCCTGTCCGAAACCAGACAGCAACCACAACTGCTAAGAAACTAATGCAGGAAAATGTTTGTAGGTTCGGGGTACCTGAGGTAATTGAGAGTGATCAATTCCTGGATGGCGTTTTATCTCTTCAAGGCCAGCACACCAAACTACTGTACAGCCATGCACAAGATCTGCAGGATTGAAACAAGCCATGAGCATTCAAACATAAACATAGGTGCAAGGGCTCTATTGCAGCACTTTCATAGTTGTGATAAATTTGTCTTAACCTTTAACCTAACACAAAAAATACTCCAGTTTTCCTTCTCCAGTCTCCTACTGGAGTGACATTGCAACCTTTTTTATGACTTAAAAAAAAAAAGTCTGAGCAAAACATTTGGAGTAAAACTCACCTAGCTAATGACACCCACTTTCCCACCCATATTTCAGAACTGGAATGAGTGATGTAAAAATGCAAATAGTCGCAAAAATGTGCACAATTGAGCCTAATTTTTAGATTTTGTTTAACCCAAAATTTTGGAGTAAGAGCATGATAAATCAGGACCAGGTATCCAAAAGGATTAAAATATAGAAAAGATGTATATATACTAAATATGGTGTCAAACAAAATCTAGTCCAACTTTCACATGGTATAGAATAGTGAGCTGAGGGGATACATAATAACTGACATTGAAATTTCTGATTGGTTGCATGTATTTTTTTAAATAGGAGTTAGCGTACAACCTACTTTATGCTAAGAACAAAACAGTTTGAAACGCGTAGCTTATATGGATTATACTGCAACAATTTTTAATGAATATGGAATATAGCTCGTAGGGATTCATTTATCATCCCTACAAACCCTATTTTAGGTGTATTTCTGGCGCAGATTGCAGCGCAAAGGTTATTTGCGCTGCAATCTGCAACTTTTCCCCACTCACACAAGATCTAAAAATGTGGGCATGGCATGGGCGGGGAAGCAGACTAACCAGTAGGCCTGTCTTATTCATCTTTTCTATTTTAAGCGTAGAAAATGATCTAACTTTAAGCCAGCAATAAAGCTGCCTTAAATTTACACTGGTGCTGGATACGCCGAAGTTATGTAGAGGCCAGATCCACCGCCAGCTATAGGTGTTATTTAGAACGCCAATCTAAATAAATGACCCCCATAGTTTTCATGGACTCGAGGTGTGGGATCATTGGTCTGTGTCACTGCATAGTCTAACATGGGCAGCACTGATTGGATAGTGTACACATCCCCAACTGGTAGCACCCGCATGAACCTTTATTGTAGACTGCTGGCAATTCAGTCATAAACATCTTCAAGGAATAATAAAGGAATAACATAGAGTCATAAGAATAAATGCTCCAGAATTGTTATTAAATGGGGATTACAATTAGTTACTAAAACAGACAAGTCGGTGGGGGGGGGGGGGGTGATAGTCCTTATTAAAGGAATACCATCATAACATATTCACATATTACCCACCTATATGTGAATATTCTTTGTAATTTATTTTTATAACAAGAAAGGTAGATCATTTTGTGGATATAATTTGTTGAAGTCTCTCCATGTATTCTACTTCCTGCCCTGGAGCTTTAACTTCCTGTTTTGGACTTTTAGCACGGCAAACAGTCTCACGTGACTTTCTCAGTCAGACCATCACTGCAGCCAGAGAGAGAAGGGGATTAGCGACTCAATTAGAGTATCATACATTATACTGATCAGTGCAATGCTTTTCTGTAGACATCTTTATCTAGGCCCATGAAAAGAACAATAGAGCAGTCATACTATTATCCAAATTTTACTAATGCAGTACCCCAGCATATCTATGTATGGATGCCACAGCCAGGGTTAACAGTCTTGATTCAGTCCTTGTTGGAGGTCCCGTCTGGGCTGGTCCTACCTCTAACCAGGAGTCTAGTGTTAGTATTGAAGGAGAGAGGAAGCAAAGTCATTGTGCTCCACTCCTTAGTGTTAAGCCTCAGACCCCTTTCACACAAGCGAGTTTTCCGCACAGGTGCAATGCGTGACATTAACGCATAGCACCCGCACTGAATCCTGACCGATTTATTTCAATCAGTCTGTGTTTTTTTTCACACATCACTTCTGCGTTGTGTGAAAATCGCAGCATATTCTATAGTCAGCGTTTTTCACGCAGCCCTGGCTCCATAGAAGTGAATGGGGCTGCATGAATAACGCATTGCATCCGGAATTAAACGCATGTTACTTAGCAACAGTTGAAGGTATTCCACAGGAAATGAGCATTTTCTGTGTCTGGCTCCTGCTACCTGTGCGGAGCTGTTTTATTGTACATATTGTTGCCCTTGCTGAGCCACAGCCAAGATGCCAAGACAACCCACCAAGCCTATGGATGTGGAGAAGCTAATAGTGATGGTGCAGGAGAGGTTCTGCATTTGGGACACCAGGTCGGGGGAATATCATGACAGATACAAAAAGGATGCCGCCTTTGTGGACGTAACACAGGAGGTGTTCTCGAGTGTGTTGTCAAAAACCCCTGAACAAAAGCGCATGAGTTTAGGTAAGTGCACTGTATGTACAGTGGATATAAAAAGTCTACACACCCCTGTTAAAATGTCAGGTTTCTGTGATGTAAAAAAAAATGAGACAAAGATAAATCATTTCAGAACTTTTTCCACCTTTAATGTGACCTATAAAATGTACAACTCAATCTAAAAACAAGCTGAAATCTTTTAGGTGACGGAAGAAAAAAAATAAAAAATAAAATAATGTGGTTGCATAAGTGTGCACACCCTTAAACTCATACTTTGTTGAAGCACCTTTTGATTTTATTATATCACTCAGTCTTTTTGGGTATGAGTCTATCAGCATGGCACATTTTGACTTGATAAGATTTGCCCACTCGTCTTTGCAAAAACACTCCAAATCTGTCAGATTGCGAGGGCATCTCCTGTGCACAGCCCTCTTCAGATCACCCCACAGATTTTCAATCGGATTCAGGTCTGGGCTCTGGCTCGGCCATTCCAAAACTTTAATCTTCTTCTGGTGAAGCCATTCCTCTGTTGATTTGGATGTATGCTTTGGGTCATTGTCATGCTGAAAGATGAAGTTCCTTTTCATGTTCAGCTTTCTAGCAGAAGCCTGAAGGTTTTGTGCCAATATTGACTGGTATTTGGAACTCCCTCTAGCTTAACTAAGGCCCTAGTTCCAGCTTAAGAAAAACAGCCCAAAGCATGATGCTGCCACCACCAGGCTTCACTGTGGGTATGGTGTTCTTTTGGTTATGTGCAGTGTTGTTTTTGCGGCAAACATATCTTTTGGAATTATGGACAAAAAGTTCAACCTTGGTTTCATCACACCATAACACCTTTTCCCACAGTCTTTTGGGAGACTTCAGATGTGTTTTTGCAAAATGTAGCCTGGCTTGGATGTTTTTCTTCGTCAGAAAAGGCTTTCGTCTTGCCACTCTACCCCATAGCCCAGACATATGAAGAATACGGGAGATTGTTGTCACATGTACCACACAGCCAGTATTTGCCAGATATTCCTGCAGCTCCTTTAATGTTGCTGTAGGCTTCTTTTTTTTTTTATAAATAGTTTATTTTATTTTTTCAAAAAGGGGTTAGAAAAACAGGAGATTACAGTATATCAAATCAGGTATCATATTACTAAATACATTACCATACATAAATACAACGTATTTTCATTCTATATCGACTCCCCCTCTTACTTGATACCCACCCACCCCTTTTTCTCCGCGGAGCCGCTGCTGTCCCACCTACTTTTATTTAATATTTTTATTATATAGTATTTTATTTTATTTTTTATTTTTTTTATTTCCACCTACCCCATATCCGTTGCCAGACTATTTTCTTTTTTCCCGTGTAGGCGAGACTGTCTTCATACAACTTTACCTTATCCATGTACTCTATCCACTCCTGGAAACCGGGGTATTTCATAGAGCCCCAGTATTTGACTATTATTATTTTGGCGAGGGCAATACCCCGGAGCCAAAGTAGTTGCTGAATTTTATTTTTCTTTGTCTCTGGGAAGGTACCCAAAATCGCCAAATCAATACCCGCTTCATATTTTAGAGGGGAGCTATTCTGTAATTTACAAAAGATTTTAGTCCAGTACTCTTTTATACCCGGGCATTCCCACAGCAGGTGTATGTATTCACCTCTATCCTTATTACATTTATAACAGTTCTGTTTCCTATTCTGTAAATATTATGTAAAAAGGCTGGTGTGTAGTGAAGGCGATGTATAATTTTTAGAAGAGTCCATGCGTGGGCCTGGGAGACCGTAGACCTTTTAATATTTTTATAAACAGTATCCCATATAATGGGTTCCGCATTCTGCAAATCCCTTTTCCCATTTACCTTCAGCTCTAAATGTGATCTGATTGGTGTATTCGTGTTTTAACTTAACATAAATGTGAGATACGGCAGAGGTGTTTAGCGTCATATCATAACAGAAATCTAAAAAAGAATTCTGTACAGTATCCAAATACTTCTTATTTTCCGTGTAATGTATAGCGTGTCGTAATTGTGCATATCGAAATTGATCAATAAGTGTTACTGAAATATCCGGAAGAATTTCATTTAGGGGTCTAATCTGTCCCTTATCAAAAACTTGTGAAATTAAATATATCCCCTGTTTCTCCCAATAACTAACGTCACCCATTTGCTTAATTTGTGGTAAATGTGCGTTCCCCCACAAGGGGGTATATTGAACCGCTTGGGAAACTCCATGCGTCGAACTTGTTGCCAAATATACTCAAGCATTCTTCTAAAAGGGTTAATTGTTATTTTCTTCTCAGAGGGGCCTTTCTCAAGGATCGAGAAGACATCCTCCCAAGGTCTATAGTTCTCCCCAAAAACAAGCCGTATACATTTATTCTTTCGATTCCTCACACACCATCACAGCTGTGCGGCCATATAATATCCTTTTAAAAAGGGGGCGGAAATACCACCCTCTTCTTTGTAGAGATACTGTATTTTAATTCTAACTCGTTTGCGTCCCCATATTAATTCGTTAAAAAGGGTCTCAAGTTTATTAAAAAACTTATCTTCTATTATTATGGGACTTGCGTTGACTACATATAATAACATTGGTAATAATGTCATTTTGATAAGCGCAATCCGGTTAATTTGTGACAGAGGTAACCTTAACCATGTTCTAATTTTTCCCTTAACCTTGTCTATTATTGGGAGTATATTCAATTTCTCATATTGTTCCAACTTAGTCCCTATATGGATACCCAGATAAAGTAACGATTCTGCTGGAGTCAGGACATTCACCCGGAAATTATAACCAGGTGGAACAGGGCGTTTCAATGGGAGAAATTTAGATTTTTCCCAATTTATCTCATATCCAGAAAGGGAACCAAATTCATCTATGCTGTAGGCTTCTTGGTAGCCTCCCAGACCAGATTTCTTATCGTCTTTTCATCAAATTCGAAGGCACATCCAGTTCTTGGTAATATCACTGTTGTGCCATGTTTTCTCCACTTGATGAAGACTGTCTTCACTGTGTTCCATGGCATATCTAATGCCTTGGAAATTCTTTTGTACCCTTCTCCTGACTGATACCTTTTAACAATAAGATCCCTCTGATGCTTTGGAAGCTCTCTGTGGACCATGGCTTTTGCTGTGGGATGCGACTAAGACAATTTCAGGAAAGACCAACTAGAGCAGCTGTACTGTATTTGGGGTTAATCAGAGGCACTGTAAATGATGGCCGGTGTATGCTGACTCCTATTTAACAGGATTTTGAATGTGATTGCTTAATTCTGAACACAGCTACATCCCTAGTTATAAGCAACCACATTATTTTAGTTTTTTTTTGTTTTCTTTGTTTTCATCCACCTAAAAGATTTTAGTTTGTTTTTCAATTGAGTTGTACAGTTTATAGGTCACATTAAAGGTGGAAAAAGTTCTGAAATGATTTATCTTTGTCTCATTTTTTTACATCACAGAAACCTGACATTTTAACAGGGGTGTGTAGACTTTTTATATCCACTGTATATTAATTATATCTTTACTGAGGACCAAAGTACATTCATCTAATAAATACTATATATGTATTCTATGTAAACTTATTTACTGTTAATCAGTGTATATAGATATAATACTGTATGTCAATGAACATTATGAAATAGTTTCTCTTGCAATGGTTTTTAATTAATTTATGGGATAGGGCTTTTTGTCTCAATTCTATGATTGATAAAGTTATATTTGATTCTAATGAAAGTGTTATAATGTGGCTATATGTATGAGTATTAATATACCAAGGAGTATATACTGTAGGTGTCTCAAATTTTTATATCTAAGGCAGACTTGAGGGTCAATGGTACATCCCAACTGCACTAGTAATCCATTGGTAGACTATGATTGAGTTGTGAGGGCATAGACGAAGTCCTTTATTTTGGCTTGCAAATTACTGATCAAATACACAAGTGATCGAGGTCTAAAATTCAGCCATGATCCAACACTGGGTTTGCAATTTCCAAAATGGGAATTGGCCACAAGGGCACCCCACTGGTGTCTATTTCTAAAGTTCTTCTAAAGTGATGTTTCCTGGTGACTGCCCCCACAAGTGTTTTTTTTGTCTTTATGAAGTTCTGACCTTTAAAAGGACTAATTATATATTTAATAGTCTACAATATTAGAATATAAAAATTCACACTGTAAATACAATTTAAAGGAGTTTTCTAGTGGGATACATTTTTCATATAAAGGGCAGAATGGAGCAGATAGACATCACCTTGCCAATTCTCCATCGCTGCTGATCTCATACTTAACAGGTACCCTCTGGACTCCTCTTCCTGATCCCTGCTCCATATGCAGGAAATGCCTTCTCCGCCAATCACTGGGAGAGGTTGGTGGGTGCTACAGCAAGTGATTGACTAAGCTGGAATCTCATGCCATTTCATGTGCGGCAAGCTGGGAACAGAATATGGAGACCAGCGGGGACATGGTAAATGTAGGCAGGAACGGGGTATTGGTAGAATGAGTATTGCAGTAATGCTCAATTGTCTGTTATTCCAACAGACAATTTATATCAGAAATTTCTACAATTTCCATAAGAAAGATTTATCAATAATTCAGTCAAACTGGTCTTGTTATCAAAATATATATTTTTGTGAAATCTGACTAATAGTTCAGGCTGACATGTGATATGGTATGGCCTGACTATTGCTAAGCAACTTTCCTCCTTCACAGCTGTAAACTATAGATTTGAGTTACTTGAGATAGACTAATTACTAGAATTACAGGATTGTCAGCCAACACCTCCATAGAAACCAGTCTGCCCAAGATGTTAGCTCAAAACCAAAAAGCAGTAACAAAGCTGTGCCAGATAAGCTGTGTTCCTATCTTTACTGCAAATTCATTAATACATAAAGGTGGGTTGATGTCTGTGTATATCCTCTTTTAGGACATCTATGGGTTTCATAAACTGGACCATGATAGAAGGCTTTAGAGTCTCAGACAATCCTGAACTTCAAGTTTTCAGCTTCGCTATAATGCTCTTCATATTTCTCCTTTTCCTTATTGGAAATCTCACCATTCTACTACTGGTTTGCTTTGATCTCCCCCTGCACACTCCTATGTATTTCTTACATATCCAGCTCTACTACAGCGCTACACATGACATTTGTGATCTTTGCAACAGAAAACCACATGGTTTCCACCTGGGCCTGCATGACCCAGCTATATATTTTCTGTAGGCCTTTACATTATCGCTCCGTCTTGAGTCGGAAAGTCTGCAGTCTGCTGGAATTGTGGGTTCATAAAGATAAGAGTTGAACGGACACCTGGATGTTCGGGTTCGGAAGGTTCAGCCAAACTTGAAAAAAAGGTTTGGGTTCGGGACCTGAACTTGACCCGAACTTGACCCCAAACACGAACGCCATTGAAGTCAATGGGGACCCGAACTTTGGGGCACTAAAATGGCTCTAAAATAGCCCTGGAAAGGGCTGCAAAAGGCATCAAAATTTGCTTAAGAGTATGGCAACTGTTCTGCAAACAAATGTGGAAAGGAAATGATATAAAATAACTTAAAATACTGAAAAATTACAATCTGGATCTAGGAGTAGGAGGTTGAGCAGGCAGTGGATGGGGCGGTGTAGATTGACGTGGCGGTGTAGGTGGAAGCGGCGGTGAAGGAGGAATAGGTAGCCAACACTGATTTGTGTTGTTTTTTATTTTTAAATTGGGGTATCCCCCAAAATATTGGGACATATAACAAAATAAAACAAAGAATAAGTGCACTTGAGTACAATAATGGATGGTTGAGACTGGTATAAATGTCTATTCTGCACAAGGTACGGACAAGTCCTGTGGGATCCATGCCTGGTTCATTTTAATAAACGTAAGCATGTCCACATTGGCTGTGGCCTGTGAAAATGCTCTCTGCCGTGCTAAACCCACGTTCACACTATACACTGGCTGCAGGGCAGGTCAGCACCTCCAAGGCTGACAAAGCTTTCCCACGTTTTGGCCATGCTAACCCTGCCTTCTCAGGTGCTGGTGGTGCCCCAGCTGCGTTGGCGACCTCTTCCTCCTCCACTGCCTTCGCCTTGTGCTTCCACTGTGCCCCCGCTGTCAGGTGGGAATGCCATCATCAGCGTGCGCTTGTAGTCGCGCATCTTCCGATCAGTAACAGATGTTTTCACTAAATTTAGTTCCCTGTCAGCAATGCAGAGCAGGGGTTCATTCACGGCAAAAGGGGGTTCATGTCACCCAGCAATACAAGGCCCCTGTCACCCAGGCACAGCAGGGGTTTGTATATGCCAAAAATGGTAAAATGTCACCCGACAATAGAAAATAAGAATTTTTTCAATTTAGGGCACAACATTTTTTTTTATTAAAATGGCTCTAAAATAGTAATTGAAAAGGCTAGAGGGATGTAAAAGTCAGTAAAATGTGCATAAGAGCATGGCAACTGCTCTGCAAACAAATGTGAATAGGGAAATAACTTAAAATGAAATAAAATAACAAACAATTAAAAATTAATTAACCTGCAACTCAGAGAAGGAGGTGAATACGGAGTCGGAGGTTGAGGAGGCAGTGAATGTGGTGTTGTAGGTGGAGGCAGCAATGGAGGAGGAACAGGTAGCCAACAATGTTTATTTTTATTTTTTATTGGGGTAGGTAGCCCCCAAAATATTGGGACAAATTAAAAAAAAGAAAACAAAAAAATCATTGCACTTGACTTGAGTACAAGAATGTATGTTTGATGGTGGTATAAATGTCTATTCTGCACAAGGTACAGAAAAGTCTTGTGGGATCCAAGCCTGGTTCATTTTAATGAACGTGATCTTGTCCACGTTGGCTGTGGACAGGCGGCTGCGTCTGTCTGTAATGACGCCTCCTGCCGTGCTAAATACACGTTCAGAGAGTACACTGGCTGCAGGGCAGGCCAGCACCTCCAAGGCATACAGGGCAAGCTCTGGCCATGTGGACAATTTGGAGACCCAGAAGTTGAATGGGGCAGAACCATCAGTCAGTACGTGTAGGCGTGTGCACAGGTACTGTTCCACCATGTTGTTCAAATGCTGCCTCCTGCTTACACGCTCCATATCAGCAGTTGGGGCCGGTTGTTGCGGCGAGGTGACAAAGCTTTTCCACATGTCGGCCATGCTAACCCTGCCTTCTGAGGTGCTGGCGCTGACACAGCTGCGTTGGCGACCTCTTCCTCCTCCCCTGCCTTCGCCTCGTGCTTTCACTTGTCCCCCGGCGTCAGTCGGGAATGCTCTCAGGAGCGCGTCTCACAGCATGCGCCTGTAGCCGCTCATCTTCCGATCACGCTCTAGTGAGGGAATTAAGGATGGCACATTGTCTTTGTAATGGGGATCCAGCAGGGTGGCCACCCAGTAGTCATTACACGTTAAAATGTGGGCAACTCTGCAGTCGTTGCGCAGGCACTGCAGCATGTAGTCGCTCATGTGTGCCAGGCTGCCCAGAGGTAAGGACAAGCTGTCC
Organism: Bufo gargarizans; assembly: GCF_014858855.1. Lineage (NCBI taxonomy): Eukaryota > Metazoa > Chordata > Amphibia > Anura > Bufonidae > Bufo > Bufo gargarizans. The sequence goes on along the minus strand of NC_058088.1, from coordinate 16,270,818 downwards.
TCTGTGGGAGGCATATCATCTGCGTCCTCCGTATCCCCCCAACCACGCACCAGTGATGGGCCTGAGCTGCGTTGGATACCACCCCTCTGTGAACATGGTTCATCCCCATCCTCCTCCTCCTCATCCTTCTCCTCCTCGTCCTCCAGTAGTGGGCCCTGGCTGGCCAAATTTGTACCTGGCCTCTGCTGTTGCAAAAATCCTCTTTCTGAGCCACTTCTAAAAGACTGGACTGAAAGTGTTAGAGATGACCCCTCTTCTTCCTCCTTGTCCTGGGCCACATCCTCTTCCATCATCGCCCTAAGTGTTTTCTCAAGGAGACATAGAAGTGGTATTGTAACGCTGATAACAGACGGCGTCATCGCCACTGGCCATGTTGGTGGAGTACTCGAAACAGAGCAACAGGGCACACAGGTCTCGCATGGAGGCCCAGTCATTGGTGGTGAAGTGGTGCTGTTCCGCAGTGTGACTAACCCGTGCGTGCTGCAGCTGAAACTCCACTATGGCCTGTTGCTGCTCGCACAGTCTCTCCAGCATGTGCAAGGTGGAGTTCCACCTGGTGGGCACGTCGCATATGAGGCTGTGAGTGGGAAGGCCGAAGTTACACTGTAGAGCAGACAGCTGGGCGTCGCCAGGGGGGTCAGAGGGGGCCACGGCCCCCCTACATCATGCTGTGCCCCCCCATGTGCCTCCCCAACTAAAATGCCCCCGTTCCCCCCCCCCCAAGTGAGCCGTCGCCGGGCACAGGGAGATGAGCGCTTCCATTACGCTCATCTCCATTGTAATCTGCCTGTGCTGTGGCGGGGCAGGGGAGGGAGAGGTGTGTCTCTTCCCCTTCCTCTGATATGCTGCAGGCACTAGGCCGGCAGCCTATCAGAGGCCGGCGCAGGTGGCGCGATGACGTCATCGCGCCGCCTGAGCCTTACAGCAAGGGACACAGGCTGGAAGAGGCTGCATTGCATCGCTGACACTGAGGTAAGTATAAGTTTTTTTTTATAATAGTGTTACTGGCAGTCTGACACATTGGGGGGGCTTATTACAATACTGGCACATGATGGGGGGGACTTAATACTGGCACATGATGGGGGACTTAATACTGGCACATGATGGGGGGACTAAATACTGGCACATGATGGGGGGGACTTAATACTGGCACATGATGGGGGGGACTTAATACTGGCACATGATGATGGGGGGGACTACTTAATACTGACACATGATGATGGGGAGACTTAATCCTGGCACATGATGATGGGGGACTTAATACTGGCACATGATGGGGGACTTAATACTGGCACATGATGGGGGAGTTAATACTGGCACATGATGGGGGACTAAATACTGGCACATGATGGGGGGGACTTAATACTGGCACATGATGGGGGGGGCTTAATACTGGAACATGGGGGGTCTTAATATTGGCACATGATGGGGGGACTTAATACTGGCACATGATAAAGGGGGGACTTAATACTGGCACATGATGGGGGGACTTAATACTGGCACATGATGGGGGGCTTAATACTGGCACATGATGGGGGGGATTTAATACTGGCACATGATGGGGGGACTTAATACTGGCACATGATGATGGGGGACTTAATACTGGCACATGATGGGGGGACTTAATACTGGCACATGGTGGGGGGAACTTAATACTGGCACATGATGGGGGGATGTAATACTGGCACATGATGGGGGGACTTAATACTGGCACATGATGGGGGGGACTTAATACTGGCACATGCTAGGGGGCTTAATACTGGAACATGGGGGGGCTTAACATTGGCACATGATGGGGGGACTTAATACTGGCACATGATGGGGGGGACTTAATACTGGCACATGATGGGGGGGACTTAATACTGGCACATGATGGGGGGACTTAATACTGGCACATGATGGGGGGACTTAATACTGGCACATGATGGAGGGGACTTAATACTAGCACATGATGGGGGGGACTTAATACTGGCACATGATGGGGGGCTTAATACTGGCACATGATGATGGGGGGACTAAATACTGACACATGATGATGGGGGACTTAATACTGGCACATGATGATGGGGGGGACTACTTAATACTGGCACATGATGATGGGGGGACTTAATACTGGCACATGATGATGGGGGACTTAATACTGGCACATGATGGGGGACTTAATACTGGCACATGATGGGGGACTTAATACTGGCACATGATGGGGGGACTAAATACTGGCACATGATGGGGGGGCTTAATACTGGCACATGATGGGGGGGCTTAATACTGGAACATGGGGGGGTCTTAATATTGGCACATGATGGGGGGACTTAATACTGGCACATGATAAAGGGGGGACTTAATACTGGCACATGATGGGGGGGACTTAATACTGGCACATGATGGGGGGACTTAATACTGGCACATGGTGGGGGGAACTTAATACTGGCACATGATGGGGGGACGTAATACTGGCACATGATGGGGGACTTAATACTGGCACATGATGGGGGACTTAATACTGGCACATGATGGGGGGACTTAATACTGGCACATGATAGGGGGCTTAATACTGGAACATGGGGGGCTTAACATTGGCACATGATGGGGGGACTTAATACTGGCACATGATGGGGGGGACTTAGTACTGGCACATGATGGGGGGGACTTAATACTGGCACATGATGGGGGGACTTAATACTGGCACATGATGGGGGGACTTAATACTGCCACATGATGGGGGGACGTAATACTGGCACATGATGGAGGGGACTTAATACTAGCACATGATGGGGGGGACTTAATACTGGCACATGATTGGTGGGCTTAATACTGGCACATGATGGGGGCTTAATACTGGAACATGGGGGGCTTAACATTGGCACATGATGGGGGGCTTAATACTGGCATGTAATGGGGGCTTATTACTGGCACGTAATGGGGGCTTATTACTGGCACATAATGGGGGGGCTTATTACTGGCACGTAATGGGGGGACTTATTACTGGCACGTGATGGGGGCTTATTACTGGCACGTGATGGGGGGCTTATTACTGGCACGTGATGGGGGGCTTATTACTGGCACATTGGGGGCTCTTGTTACTGGCACGTGATGGGGGGCTCTTGTTACTGGCAGTGGCACGTTATTGAGGGCACTTATTACTGGCACATTGGTGGGCACTATAGGGGCATCTACTGGGCCACAAAGAAGGGGTGTTTTATATGGGGGGCTCTGTACAGTAGCATTTTATACTGGGACACATTATGGTGTGTACTATGGGGAAGGGGGAGAGGAGTACTATGGAGTCATGTACAGTATCATTTTATACTGGGACACATTATGGCGTCCCTTATTAGATGTTTGCCTCATAGTTAGCGTTCACAAAGCAAAGTAAAAAGTGGTTAAGTATGTTAATTAACTGCAAATATAAACCCTGATGTAGGGTATTGCACTCTATATTTTTTTAAACTCTATATGACAGCGTTATTTGTGGCCTAAATGTGACAGTCACTTATGCATGTGTAATCCCAGATGTGCAGTATATTAGAGGGTTTTTTCACCCTAACCAAAAAGCTGTATTTCTGTCCTTAATGTGACAGTCACTTATGCATGTGTAATCCCAGATGTGCAGTATATGAGAGGCTTTTTTACCCCAGTATGCCAAAGCCGTATTTATGGCCTAAATGTGACAGTCACTTATGCACGTGTAATCCCTGATGTGCAGTATATCAGAGGCTTTTTTCACCCCAGTAACCAAAAAGCCGTATTTATGGCCTAAATGTGACAGTCACTTATGCATGTGTAATCCCAGATGTGCAGTATATAAGAGGGTTTTTTACCCCAGTATGCCAAAGCTGTATTTATGGCCTAAATGTGACAGTCACTTATGCACGTGTAATCCCAGATATGCAATATATTAGAGGCTTTTTTCACCCCAATAACCAAAAAGCCGTATTTATGGCCTAAATGTGACAGTCACTTATGCTTGTCTAATACCACATGTGCAGTATATTAGAGGTTTTTTTCACCCTAACCAAAAAGCTGTATTTCTGTCCTAAATTAGACAGTCACTTATGCTTGTCTAATCCCAGATGTGCAGTATATTAGAGGGTTTTTTCAACCTAACTAAAAAGCCGTATTTATGGCCTAAATGTGACAGTCACTTATGCATGTGTAATCCCAGATGTGCAGTATATTAGAGGGTTTTTTCACCCTAACCAAAAAGCTGTATTTCTGTCCTTAATGTGACAGTCACTTATGCATGTGTAATCCCAGATGTGCAGTATATGAGAGGCTTTTTTACCCCAGTATGCCAAAGCCGTATTTATGGCCTAAATGTGACAGTCACTTATGCACATGTAATCCCTGATGTGCAGTATATCAGAGGCTTTTTTCACCCCAGTAACCAAAAAGCCTTATTTATGGCCTAAATGTGACAGTCACTTATGCATGTGTAATCCCAGATGTGCAGTATATAAGAGGGTTTTTTACCCCAGTATGCCAAAGCTGTATTTATGGCCTAAATGTGACAGTCACTTATGCACGTGTAATCCCAGATATGCAATATATTAGAGGCTTTTTTCACCCCAATAACCAAAAAGCCGTATTTATGGCCTAAATGTGACAGTCACTTATGCTTGTCTAATACCACATGTGCAGTATATTAGAGGTTTTTTTCACCCTAACCAAAAAGCTGTATTTCTGTCCTAAATTAGACAGTCACTTATGCTTGTCTAATCCCAGATGTGCAGTATATTAGAGGGTTTTTTCAACCTAACTAAAAAGCCGTATTTATGGCCTAAATGTGACAGTCACTTATGCATGTGTAATCCCAGATGTGCAGTATATTAGAGGGTTTTTTCACCCTAACCAAAAAGCTGTATTTCTGTCCTAAATGTGACAGTCCCTTATGCACTTGTAATCCCAGATGTGCAGTATATGAGAGGCTTTTTTACCCCAGTAAGCAAAAAGCCGTATTTATGGCCTAAATGTGACAGTCACTTATGCACGTGTAATCCCAGATGTGCAGTATGTCAGAGGGTTTTTTCACCCCAGTATGCCAAAGCTGTATTTCTGGACTTGCAGATAGCCTATGCTGGTGCACTATCGTTGCATAAAATGGCTGCCGATTATGTATTGATATTGACTAACTGAAGAAAAAAAAGTTAGTTTTCAGCAGTAGTTGGCTCAGGGAAGGCATTAAAAAAAACACTTTTGCTGTAGATCGCTGAGTACATAAACCAGTTCTTGATAATATTTCTCCCTGATCTCTCCCTCACAGCAGCTGCAGCCTCTCCCTACACTAATCCGAGCAGAGTGACGGGCGGTGCTAAGTGATTCCAGCTTAAATAGAGGCTGGGTCACATGTTGCAGTTGGCCAATCACAGCCATGCCAATAGTATGGGGCAAGTAGTATGACGCTTGTTGATTGGCTGCTTTGCAGCCTTTCAAAAAGCGCCATAAAAATCGCCAAACACTGAACCCGAACTTTTACGTAAATGTTCGGGTTCGGGTCCGGGTGCCGAAAACCCTAAAGTTCGGTACGAACTTTACAGTTCGGGTTCGCTCAACTCCAATAGAGATGGTTCCTACCGTTTTGTTCAGTGCATGGTTCACTTGTTACATTTCAAAGGAAGTCAATTGCGATGAATTGCAATCAGGGACATCACGTGCAGTGACACTTCAGTTTTGGACCTTCACATTCTAATTCTTGGCAATGTGTGAACATATTTATTTTACTTTCCCTGACTATAGCTTCCTATATTTCTATTATTACATGTATTTTAAGGATAAGCTCCAGAGCTTGGAGAAGCAAATCTTTCTACACGTGCTCATCACACATCATTGGGGTAATGATCTTCTACTCATCTATCATTTTACAGTACATAGTAACTGGGAACAACATGGGTTCCAACAAATTCTTCTCTCTGTTTACCACATCTATTACTCCCATAATAAAACCACTGATCTACAGCTTGAAATATGTTTTGAAATAAAGATGTTAAATCATCTTTACAACAAATACTTAAATCATTAAAATTTGAGTGAGCTTTTCAATTACTATGGTAAAAATTGAAATGAGGATGAGGGAGTTTTCTATTAGATGACATTGTAAAACAAAGGATTATCTATTGATTTATGTGAGACCAGTTGATGACATCATGACCTCTTGTTTTTGATTACATATTTTTTTATGTTGAAAATTTTGTTTGTCCAAATATTTAAGTAATCCATGGGTCCCACTTCCACAATTCTTCCATAAGTAGAAGAACATACAGTATTTACAACACAATCGCTCACATATTTAAGTCAGGGTAGTACTTGGAGGTCTTAGTCATGCCCCTCTGACCAATGTCAGACATTTCTACCCATGTGATATGTCTCATTGTTTTTCTCAAAGATCCCATCACCCCAAGAAAAGACAATCAACATGTATGGGTTTATGTGATCTGTAAGGATGGATTCATACCCAAATTGGTTGATAGTGCCTTCCACATGGTTGAGTGGCCTAGAGAATTCCATGAAAACATTCTCCAGACCATACCGCTGCCCCCACCAGCTTGTGTTCTTCCAGCAATGGTTGCAGAGTGTTTATTCTCTGATGTTTCTTGTGTGACACACCAACATCTATCTGTTTGATGAAGCAGAAAATGCAACTTATCAGAGAAAGCATTCCTTTGCCAATCAGTAGAGGTCCACTTCCGATACCTCCATGAAAATGTAAGTCTTTTCTGATGATGCAAATTTGTTACAGAGGTGCCATAACCATCTGTTTGCCTCAGAGCCCTCACACCTTATAAAGCCAGCAAGCCAGCTTACAATATGTGGCTTCCTTCATGAGCTAAGTGTTGCTGGCATTGAAAGTGGTCATAATAATGTGACTCAACTGACGACTTGTCATCAAAAAATGCAGTACAATCTGAAAGCACCATGTTAAAGAGCATGAGAAGCTAAGTAGAATGATATGTATTTTGTTGTGATAAAAGATTCAGTATAACATGTAATTTATACATTTATCTTTCCTTTTTTTGCACTTCCTGAACAGCTATCGTTACAGAGAGGGGATGTTATCAGTGACTGACACCTATCTCTTATGCACACTTATACATAAAATGCTATCAATCACTGATAACCCCTCCTTTCTGTACTGATAGTTGTTCATAGAAAGTGAAAAAGGCAAAGAATTACACGGTTTGCTGAATCTTTCCCTACAAAAGGCTTCCTGAGGCTTGCTGTACTAAGTGGGCTTCTTATTAAGTGGAGTTAAAGAAAAGGAGTTTAAGACAAGGAGCAGGAAACTAAGGTTGGATATAATTTCCTTGTGTGTTGTTGGCTAAATTCTAGGTAGTCCTTCAACTACAGCAGACAGGGTCTAATTCTAAATCATATTTACTGTTTTACTTTTTTACTGTTGTAATCCCCATTTAGTATGTGTTGCACAATTGATAACGCAGTTCTGTGCACATCTTGCATGATGTATGCAGTCCTGGAACAGCCGTTCGAGGGTGTATATCTTTGTTCAAGATGTGAGCAAATTACCCGTTTGGAATCCCAAATCGAGTCTCTAAACGGGCAAGTTGCAACACTGAGAGGCATTGAGAATTTGCAAAAGAGTTTGCTTCTCACCGGGCAAGCACTCTTTGGGGTAGATGAGGGAGAGGGGGACAGAGAGGAGGCTGAGGAAAGTCAGGTAGCTAGCTGGGTAATAGAAGTAAAAAGAGGCCAGCAGCACACCACGGGTTTCAAAAGAAAACGTGCAGTTTATTCACCCAGTATCATTACCAGCGACGTTTCAACCGCTTGTTGCGGTCTTTTTCAAGCTATGTGCACATGTGTTACAATCATACAATATAAAGGTGTATCAATTATCTCCACAATCAAATCAATTTGTACATACAAAAGCAAAATTCATAATAACAATAGTTCAGACTAGTGAACAAATCTCATCAGTGATGTCACAAAAGTTTACAGATACAGTACATCTGTCAAGTGCTATAATAAAATACATAGTGTATCACAACATAAAAAAAGTACTGTAATTGCTGATAATTAGTGCAGGTGTATCCTGTTAATACCATATACATAAAAACTAACAATCAGCTGATAGACTGCACATACACGGCATCGCGGTCTCGACGGCGTCCCCATTTAGTCTCCGCGCATGCGCGAGACCTCAAAATCTCGCGATCCATCAAACGCAAAGAGACTAACTGAGAACCACATCCAAGATGGCTGGGCCTGCTCCCTCCCAAGTGTGTGCATGTCAATACAGAAGTATCGGCCTCCCACCAGTGGTCATGTGATCAATGTCACATGATCGGGCATCTACAGATAAACAAAGTGAATATGGGTAATTTATTATAAAAATATGGGTCTGGATCACATCGATCCCTGAATGCCAGCAGTAAACCAGGATCGGGCGTCCTGTCAACCCTGTAGTCAGGCTCTGAAATCACTCAATGTCATGGTCTTACCTTCTCACTGTTCTCCTTCGTTTGACATGTGCTGGCGGCCATCTTGGTTTCTGGGTTTCTTGTAGCCTCCCACCCTGCGGCTCCTCCTTCCCACTGGGAGGAGCTGGATGCCTAGCTCATATATATAGAAGGTCTGTGGCTTCAGTTCCTTGCTTGGTCCTCCTGTGTTCACATGCTTCTAAGACTGCTGCTGCTTCTGGTTCCTGATCCTGGCCTCGTCTGACTACCCCGTTGGTTCCTGATCCTGGCTTCGTCTGACTACCCCGTTGGTTCCTGATCCTGGCTTCGTCTGACTACCCCGTTGGTTCCTGATCCTGGCTTCGTCTGACCACCCTCCTGGTTCCTGACCTCTGTCTACGCAAGACCCTGCTTCGGTTTAGCCATCCGTTTGGACTTTTGCTACGGCTTGATTTCCAATAAAGCCTTCTTATTTCCACTCATCTCTGTAGTACGTCTGGTTCATGGTTCCATGACATTAGGACCAAGCCATGAATTCTGACGGTACAGGGCCATCCTCGCTACCTACGCTGGTTGCCAGACTTGATCAGCAGGATCACCTGTTGGGTCGGTTCGCTGTGGCGTTGCAAACCCTGCTTGAACGCACGGCTCATTTCGCTTCCGTTGCCGATGGGTCGGTTGTCGCTCCTGGGCCCGCTCCTACTGCCACTCCGGTTGTTGCGCCAGAGTCTACCCCGACACCTGTTGCTGCGCCTGCGGTGTCTCGGGGTATGACCGGTTCTGCCCCCCTTCCACAGCGCTTTGGGGGAGAGCCAACTCAGTGCCGAGGTTTCCTTAACCAGGTGGGCATTTATTTCGAGTTGCTGCCACATGCCTTTCCTACTGAAAGATCAAAGGTGGGCTTCTTGATCTCGCTGCTCTCGGACAAGGCCTTGGCCTGGGCCAGCCCTTTATGGGAGAACAACAATCCGGTGGTTGCCGAGTTTTCCGGTTTTGTTGCTTCTCTTCGGAAGGTATTCGATGTGCCGGCTCGTGCTGCCTCTGCTGCGAAGCTCCTTATGTCCATCAGACAGGGTTCACGATCCGTAGCTGAATACGCCATTGAGTTTCGTACCCTGGCAGCAGAGGTGGGCTGGAATAATGAGGCTCTGGTCGCTGCTTTCTCTCATGGTCTCTCGGATGCCTTGAAGGATGAGGTTGCAGCTAAGGACCTACCAGTGGAGCTCGAGTCTCTTATTTCTTTCCTGATTTTGATTGACACCAGACTCAGGGAGAGACCTTCCTTTAAGGAGAGCCTGCGGAGGTCTCCTAACAGATTGGCGCCTACGTTTGCTGTCCCACCCGTGCCTCCCTCTCCTCCCACGCCTCCTGGGGATGACTTGTCTGGGGGTGAACCCATGCAGCGGGGGTTTGCTCGCCTGTCTGAGGGGGAGAGGGTACTCCGGAGACGCGAGGGCCGATGCATGTACTGTGGTCTCGGTGGGCATTTTCGGTTGGCATGTCCGAACCGTCCGGGAGAACGCTCGCACCTGAGGTCCTGTCGGGGGCAGATCTTGGGTGGAGTCTCCTCGTCCCCGGTTTCCCGTGTTGACAAACCACTGATCACGGTTGTCCTCTCCTGGGTCGGGGGCTCGGTGACGACCCAGGCGTTGGTGGACTCTGGTGCTGGTGGTTTGTTCATTGATAGAGTGTTCGTTGCCGCCAATTCCATTCCTCTGCAGCCTCGAGGTTCCCCACTGGCTCTTGAGGCGATAGACGGCAGACCACTTCTGCCGCCACACGTGACTCATGAGACCCTTCCAGTGGGGATAGCCATTGGTGCCGTTCACAGAGAGTCGGTCTGTCTCCAGGTTATTTCGTCTCCACACTACTCGGTGGTCTTGGGGTACCCCTGGCTCCAGAAGCATAATCCGACTTTCGATTGGAGATCGGTCGAGATCCTCTCGTGGTCACCGCAGTGTGGGGCTAGTTGCATCCATGGGCCTGTCAAGTTGCTGTGTACTTCCTCGGACTCTCTGTTGCCTCCTGAATACGAAGAGTACCGGGATGTATTCGATAAGGTGCGCGCGGTTGCCCTACCTCCGCACCGCCCATACGATTGTGCCATAGAGTTACAATCCGGTGCCGTTCCTCCTCGTGGCAAAGTCTATCCACTGTCGGTAGCGGAGAATGAGGCCATGGAGGAGTACGTGAGGGAGGCGCTTTCACGCGGACACATTCGCAAATCCTCGTCCCCGGCAGGGGCTGGATTTTTCTTTGTGAAAAAGAAGGGCGGCGAGTTGAGGCCTTGCATCGATTACAGGGGTCTCAATCGCATCACGATCAAGAACGCTTACCCGATACCCTTGATTTCCGAGCTGTTCGATCGCCTCAAAGGGGCCACGGTCTTTACCAAACTCGACCTGAGGGCGGCATATAACCTGGTAAGGATCAAGGCGGGCGATGAGTGGAAGACCGCGTTTAACACCAGGACCGGTCATTATGAATCCTTGGTTATGCCCTTTGGGTTGTGCAATGCGCCCGCAGTCTTCCAGGAATTCATCAACGATGTTTTCCGTGACCTGTTGCAGCAGTGTGTGGTGGTCTATTTGGATGACATCTTGGTATATTCTGCATCCATGGAGGCCCACATTCTGGATGTCAGACGAGTGTTGCAACGCTTACGAGAGAACAAGGCTGTTCGGTAAGCTTGAGAAATGCGAATTTCACCGATCCCAGGTAACCTTCTTAGGTTACATCATTTCCGCTGAGGGGTTCTCCATGGATCCTGAGAAGGTTTCGGCTGTCTTACAGTGGCCCCAGCCCAGTGGGCTTCGTGCCCTGCAGCGCTTTTTGGGCTTCGCCAATTATTATCGGAAGTTCATCAGGGACTTTTCCATGCTAGCCAAGCCTCTCACGGATCTGACCAGGAAGGGCAGTAATCCTCAGGTCTGGCCTCTCGAGGCCATCCGAGCTTTTGAGGCTCTAAAGTCCGCCTTTGTGTCGGCTCCGATTCTGTCGCATCCCAACCCTGGGTTGCCTTTTGTCCTCGAGGTGGACGCGTCTGAGACGGGAGTAGGCGCCCTCCTGTCTCAGCGTAGAACACCAGAGGGTCCTCTGCTTCCTTGTGGGTTTTACTCCCGGAAACTGTCTTCCGCGGAGTGCAACTATCAGATTGGTGACAGGGAGTTATTGGCCATCGTGCAGGCCCTTAAAGAATGGAGGCACTTGCTCGAGGGCTCGGTGGTTCCGGTTCTCATCCTGACGGACCACAAGAATCTGACCTACCTCTCTGAGGCCAAGAGATTGACACCACGTCAGGCCAGATGGGCTCTGTTCTTGTCACGTTTTAATTACGTGGTCTCCTACCTACCCGGCTCCAAGAACATCAGAGCGGATGCCTTATCACGGCAGTACTCCGAGCTGTCCGGGGAGGAGTCGATTCCGACTACGGTCATACCCCCGAATCAGATCCTGGCCGCTATTCGCACCAGCCTGACCTCTCCTCTGGGTGAGCAGATTTTGGCGGCTCAATCTGGTGCTCCCTCTGGGAGACCCAACGGCAGATGTTTTGTGCCTGAGGAGTTGCGCACTCGGTTGTTGCGAACCTACCATAACTCCAAGGCCGCGGGGCACCCTGGAAAGAATCAGCTGTCCTGGGCGGTTTCACGTCTGTTCTGGTGGCCTTCTCTACGTTCCGACATCGCCGCATATGTAGCGGCATGCTCCGTTTGTGCCCAGAGTAAGTCCCCTCGGCACCTTCCGTTGGGCCTTTTGCAACCCATAGCCACCGGGGAGCGTCCATGGTCACACCTGGGGATGGATTTCATTGTGGACCTCCCTGCATCCCGAGGCCATACGGTCATTCTCATGATTGTGGATCGGTTTTCCAAAATGTGCCACTGTGTTCCTCTCAAGAAGTTACCCTCTGCACAAGAGTTGGCCTCGATTTTTGCCAGGGAGGTCTTCCGGTTGCACGGTTTGCCCAAGGAGATTGTGTCGGATCGGGGGAGTCAGTTTGTGTCCAGGTTCTGGCGCGCCTTTTGCTCCCAGTTGGGGATTCATCTCTCTTTCTCCTCGGCCTACCACCCTCAGTCCAATGGGGCCGCAGAACGATCCAATCAGGCCTTGGAGCAATTCCTTCGTTGCTATGTCTCCGATCACCAAGACAATTGGGTTGACCTCCTGCCTTGGGCTGAGTTTGCCAGGAACACGGCGGTGAACTCTTCCTCTGGGACGTCTCCCTTCATGGCCAATTATGGGTTCCAACCTGCCGTGTTACCGGAGGTATTCTCTCCCCAGGATACTCCGGCTGTGGAGGATCACCTTTCCGTCCTACGTACTTCTTGGGTACAGATCCAGAGGTCCCTTGAGGTCTCTGCGCAACGCCAGAGACTCCAGGCTAATCGCAGACGAGCGCCCGCTCCTTCCTACCAGGTCGGAGACCGTGTATGGTTGTCCACCCGCAACCTCAACCTTCGAGTGCCCACTCCCAAGCTGGCGCCTCGCTTTGTTGGTCCCTTCCGAGTGCTTCACAGGGTAAACCCGGTAGCCTATGCCCTTGCGCTTCCTCCTGGCATGCGGATCTCCAACGTGTTTCATGTCTCCCTGTTGAAGCCATTGGTGTGTAATCGTTTCACTTCCTCGGTTCCTCGGCCCCGTCCGGTCCAAGTGGGCAATCGTGAGGAATATGAGGTGAGCAATATCCTGGACTCACGCCTGGTCCGCGGTCGGTTGCAGTTTTTGGTCCATTGGCGTGGTTATGGTCCAGAGGAGCGTTCCTGGGTTCCCTCCGCAGATGTCCATGCTCCTGCGTTGCTCCGAGCCTTCCACGCACGCTTCCCTCTGAAACCGTTCCTTACTCCGCGGAGGAGGGGCCCTTGAGGGGGAGGTACTGTCATGGTCTTACCTTCTCACTGTTCTCCTTCGTTTGACATGTGCTGGCGGCCATCTTGGTTTCTGGGTTTCTTGTAGCCTCCCACCCTGCGGCTCCTCCTTCCCACTGGGAGGAGCTGGATGCCTAGCTCATATATATAGAAGGTCTGTGGCTTCAGTTCCTTGCTTGGTCCTCCTGTGTTCACATGCTTCTAAGACTGCTGCTGCTTCTGGTTCCTGATCCTGGCCTCGTCTGACTACCCCGTTGGTTCCTGATCCTGGCTTCGTCTGACTACCCCGTTGGTTCCTGATCCTGGCTTTGTCTGACTACCCCGTTGGTTCCTGATCCTGGCTTCGTCTGACCACCCTCCTGGTTCCTGACCTCTGTCTACGCAAGACCCTGCTTCGGTTTAGCCATCCGTTTGGACTTTTGCTACGGCTTGATTTCCAATAAAGCCTTCTTATTTCCACTCATCTCTGTAGTACGTCTGGTTCATGGTTCCATGACACTCAACCGTGCACAAATCAGGGAGGGCTGATGTCCCCTGGAAGGGACCAACCGTATCTACGGTCAAATCACCGTCGGGATAGGGAGACGGCGACGTCGCAGCAAGCCTTCACTGCGAACCGTCGCCAACCCCGGTGGATCACCTCACCATCCACCTAGTGCACTGAGTGGTCAGTGCCAAAACTACATATAATACTGATAATGTCATCAAATTCCCATTAAGGTATAAAATTACATATATGTATACACTGTGTGGGTAGGCTCGCGACTGACATAGATCACACTCCACAACTGGAACTGAGCAACAGCCGGGCCATCCTGTGTCTATGTGGTGCAGAAAAAAAACGTGGGTAGCTGATAGGACCAAAGATGCTTTTCTCCTTGTGCAGGGTATCAGTCATGACCATGATCAATATCCAGATCTAAAACCAAAAGAAAAAAAAAAAGTAAATATATTTTTTTTTAAACAGAGACAATTCTACTTGATACACATGTTACACTAAACCCACAGTCGGAAACACGGACAAAAACAGTACCCGGCAGGAGACACCACTAATCCATTTTTAAAATCAACATTTAATCAATGTTCAATGTTTTCAAAGTATAAATTCAGAATAGCTCACGCTTTTTGAGGAGAGCTTGTCTGTCTCCCCCTCGCCTTCCCAATTCTATCTGTTCCAATATATGGAACCTCAGATCTTTTTGTGTGTGTCCTGCCTCTTTAAATGTTTGGACACAGGCAAATCCATTTTCTCTTTCCTAATGGAGTATCGATGTTGGTTTAACCGTGTCTTCACGTCCCACGTGGTCTTACCAACATACCACCTCCCGCAGGGACACGTCAGCTGGAAGACCACGTAGGACGAGTGACACATCAAGTATTGAGTAATTTTGACCATTTTATTGGTGGCCGGATTAAGAAATGTATCCCCCTTCAGCATAAGGTTACAATTTATGCAATGGTAACACGGGTAGCAGCCAGTCCGCGTAGAGCCACATAATGCTCTTACGCTGGTCCTGGCACTGCCCACGTCAGATCTCACCAATCTATCTGACAAATTGCGTCCCCTGCGATAAGAAAATAGGGATGATGATCTGAACTCCTCAACCTGGGGGAAACTATTCCCTATCATCTTCCAATGTTTCCTGATGACAGCCGCAATTTATGGACTATCAGCAGAGAACTGGGAGACGAAGGGAATATGAGGGTTATTTTGAGACCCTACCTTGGGAGTAACTGTAGTGGGATTATTATCCACTCAAGAGATACTTCCTCTGATCAATTTCTTTGGATTCCCTCGGGTAGCAAACTTCTGACCCATTTCATCAAAACATATCTCTCTCATCTGTTTATCCCTCACAATCCTCTGTACTCGGAGGAATTGACTGAAAGGTAATGATCAAATCATGGAGCGGGGATGATGGCTGTCATAACGCAAAAGCGTGTTTTTATCAGTGGTCTTCACAAAAAGGTCAGTCATCAAACCCCGTCCCATGATCCGGACCTCCATATCCAGAAACTGCAATTTATCAGTGGAATGGACCACAGTGAATTTTACTGTTGGATCGATTTCATTGAGAAATGCGTGGAACGCGAGGAGGCCCAACGTGTCGCCCGTCCACACCAAGAAGATGTCGTCGATATAGCGCCAACACCCCAGAACATGTCTGAAGTGCTGGCTGCCATATATAGACGACTCCTCAAGGTGGGCCATGTAGATGTTAGCATAAGTGGGCGCCACGTTGGACCCCATCGCCATCCCACGCATCTGCACATAGAAATCGTCCTGAAACAAGAAATAGTTTTTGGTTAAAACAAATCTCAATAGTGTCAACATGAAGGTTTGGCAAGCTTCAGTATACTCCAAATCCTTTAGACATACTTCTACCGCCTGGAGGCCCAACTCATGGTCAATCGACGTGTATAAGCTACACACGTCGAATGATACCAGAGTTGCGCCCTCAGGAATGTCCAGATCATCTATCTTAGACAGAAAGTCACCTGTGTCTCTAATATAAGATTTTGCGGATATAGCATAATGACGTAACATTCTGTCAAGAAAAATAGCCACATTACAGAATAGAGACCCCCTCCCGGACACAATGGGTCGCCCGGGGGGGGGGACTCCAACCTCTTGTGGATTTTAGGCAAGGTGTACAAAATGGGTGTGCATGGTTTATCACAATAAAGGTAGGAAAAAAGTTTGTCATCAATGATATCAGCCTCTCGGGCCTGATTCAAGATGTCTCGCAGTTCTCTTAGTAAACCAAATTTAGGGTCCTGTGTAACCCGCTTATACACCTGTACATCATTCAGTTGGACATAGATCTCCCGGATGTACTCAATGGTGTCCATAACCACAACCCCACCACCCTTGTCAGCGGACTTGATGGTGAGGCTGTGGTTGGAGGCCAGAGAGTCCACCGCAGTGATCTCATCGGATCTCATATTGCCATATTTCAGGCAATTGGTATCAGAATCGTGTTTTAACATGTCAATATCCCTCCGTACTGCTAGACAAAAGGCACCTACTGCTGGGTGATCTACTACAGGATTAAAATTGCTCTTTGTATATAATCCTGTATTGCACAAAGACAATTCAGTTATTCTATCCCCATCACACCTAGGGGCTTGACAATGTGTAGAAAACCAAATCTTAAGTTTAATGGACCGTAGGAACCTGTGTAAATCCAACTCCACGCTAAACCAATCCATCTTGGACACCGGGCAAAAGGAAAGCCCCTTGTCCAACACGGATTGCTGTACATCATTTAAAGGGTAACTGTCACACTTAGACCCTAATTTCAATTTTCATATATGTAGTTACTAATAACATGATATTCCAGAATCAGTTACTATTAGACTGACTTACCCCAGATTTAATAAGATTCAGCCCTTAGCAACCAGTCTGCATAAAACTGCAATTTCACTATTCAGTTAAGATGGCCGCCACTGCCCTCACCCTGAGGCTAATCCCGCCTGCCCTCACTAGCCAGTAACAATAGCCCCCCAAAAGTGTCAGTAATCAGAGCCCTCCCCCCTAAAGGGTTAATCTCCTGCAGCACAAAGGGGTCCTCTTACCACATGTTGCTTTCATTTATACACTGAGCAGACGGCAGATCTCCCTTCCCTGCTCTGCGCTGCTCCAACTCTGCATTCTCCAGCTCTGCTGAGTGAGGGAGCGTCTGCCAAGCGCAGGGACAGGGAGAAGTGCACACAGCCCATGCACTGTTATCAGCTGCTGGGGAGGACCTGGCTTTAATCATTTACTTACAGTCCCTGGCTGTCTGTAATCTGACCTTGCACGCTGCGTCCTCCTCCTTCAACAGATAGACGGACCCTGCATAGCAACCTGATTTTAAGCAGAGGTAAAAGTAGGCAGTACAGGGAACAAAACTGTGGAATTAAGGGGTAATTGAATACACAGTGAAAAGTTGAAATAGGGCCACCTAGGAGATATTAATCACCACAATCCAATACTCCCCCCCCCCCCTTTAAGGTAAAGGAAGAAATATTTACCACTGTGTCCTCTTTTTGTTTAATGCTTTCTGGCGTTGGGGTCTGTGGTTTGTGATTCTGTCCTCCCCATTTGTGATGGCGTTTACCGCCCCTCCTGGTTCTATTGGATCTGAACCCAGTCCTAAAAAAGGTTTTGGGAGTGTTGCTTGTAGACCAGCATCTCCCTGCTCCTGATACCCATGGTCTTGGGGTCTTGATTGCATACTCTTTTTGTCAGAGGAATAATTCTGCCTCCTCTCTCCTCCTCTGGTGTTTTTGTGGTCTCTTTACCATGTATAAATGAACCCCCGTGTATAGTCTTCCATGTCACATATCCATTTATGTTGTTTCTTATCCTGTAATTCACATTTCAATTTATCAAAGTGTGGTGCACATGAAGTAATGTACGCAGTATATTCCTCAGCTGACATCAATTCTTCCAGTAATGCTGTATTTTTTTGAAGAGTTTCCTGTACCCCAATTATCTCTTTTTGTAAAAACTCCACATTGAGCAGTATCATATCGAAATCAAACTTATTGCATATTTGGGTGAATCTAGTGCAAAAATTGACATTGTTGGGGAATAAATCCGGTCTCAACTGTGACCTCATGCCACGTGGTATTCTATGGTTTTGGTGATACTCGCAAAGAGTGAAGATATGTAGCTCCAAATTGATTAGACGTCTGGATTCATATTCAAATTGCTTTTTAGTGTCCAACAGTAACGGAGTGAATAGAAAAGTGGTGTCTCTCACCGTATCCTGCATGATCCTCAGTTCATCCTCCCTACTCTAGGTAAAGACATCTGGGTCACAAATTGTAGCCATTGTTAGCCAGGTGTAGCCATTGTTAGGTGCAAAGCGTCCTCTGGTGCAGAAGGTAGACTTTGGATGCAGCACACTGTTATATTCGGGTGCAAGTCAGGCTGGTGTGGACTAGCACCACGGTCCAATTCAATAGAAGTAAAAAGAGGCCAGCAGCACACCACGGGTTTCAAAAGAAAACGTGCAGTTTATTCACCCAGTATCATTAGCAGCGACGTTTCAATCGCTTGTTGCGGTCTTTCTCAAGCTATGTGCACATGTGTTACAATCATACAATATAAAAGGTGTATCAATTATCTCCACAATCAAATCAATTTGTACATACAAAAGCAAAATTCATAATAACAATAGTTCAGACTAGTGAACAAATCTCATCAGTGATGTCACAAAAGTTTACAGAGGCAGTACATCTGTCAAGTGCTATAATAAAATACATAGTGTATCACAACATATAAAAAGTACTGTAATTGCTGATAATTAAGTGCAGGTGTATCCCGTTAATACCATATACATAAAAACTCACAATCAGCTGATAGACTGCACATACACAGCATCGCGGTCTCGACGCGTCCCCATTGCGCGAGACCTCAAAATCGCGCGATCCATCAAACGCAAAGAGACTAACTGAGAACCACATCCAAGATGGCTGGGCCCACTCCCTCCCCAGTGTGCGTATGTCAATACAGAAGTAATCGGCCTCCCACCAGTGGTCATGTGATCAATGTCACATGATAGGGCAGCTGCAGATAAGGCTCCTGACTGACATAGATCATACTCCACAACTCCATTTGTGGAGTGTGATCTATGTCAGTCGGGAGCCTACCCACACAGTGTATACATATATGTAGATTTATATCTTAATGGGAATTTGATGACATCATCAGTATTATATGTGGTTTTGGCACTGACCACTCAGTGCACTAGGTGGATGGTGAGGTGATCCATCGGGGTTGGCGACGGTTCGCAGTGAATGCTTGCTGCGACGTCGCCGTCTCCCTATCCCGTCGGTGACTTGACCGTAGATACGGTTGGTCCCTTCCGGGGGACATCAGCCCCCCCTGATTTGTGCACGGTTGAGTGATTTCAGAGCCTGACTACAGGGTTGACAGGACGCCCGATCCTGGTTTACTGCTGGCATTCCGGGATCGATGTGATCCAGACCCATATTTTTATAATAAATTACCCATATTCACTTTTTTTATCTGCAGCTGCCCGATCATGTGACATTGATCACATGACCACTGGTGGGAGGCCGATACTTCTGGATTGACATGCGCACACTGGGGAGGGAGCGGGCCCAGCCATCTTGGATGTGGTTCTCAGTCTCTTTGCGTTTGATGGATCGCGAGAATTTGAGGTCTCGCGCATGCGCGGAGACTAAATGGGGACGCCGTCGAGACTGCGATGCCGTGTATGTGCAGTCTATCAGATGATTGTGAGTTTTTATGTATATGGTATTAACGGGATACACCTGCACTAATTATCAGCAATTACAGTACTTTTTATATGTTGTGATACACTATGTATTTTATTATAGCACTTGACAGATGTACTGTATCTGTAAACTTTTGTGACATCACTGATGAGATTTGTTCACTAGTCTGAACTATTGTTATTATGAATTTTGCTTTTGTATGTACAAATTGATTTGATTGTGGAGATAATTGATACACCTTTATATTGTATGATTGTAACACATGTGCACATAGCTTGAGAAAGACCGCAACAAGCGGTTGAAACATCGCTGCTAATGATACTGGGTGAATAAACTGCACGTTTTCTTTTAAAACCCGTGGTGTGCTGCTGGCCTCTTTTTACTTCTATTGAATTAGACCGTGGTGCTGGTCCACACCGGCCTGACTTGCACCTGAATATAACAGTGTGCTGCATCCTCATTCTCCAAAGTCTAGCTGGGTAATAGTTAGAAAGCGGGGTAGAGGGAAGAGTGCCAGGGAGGCTAGCCCTGATCTGACACACCCCAACAATTGTGCACGTTTGGCAGATGAGGGGGATGTCAGTCCAGGGATGGCACTGCTGCAGCCGGACACTTCCTCTGCCAGTCAGGGGAATGTCAGCTCCAGTAAGCAGGGAACCAGGAGAGCAGGGCAGGCCAGACAGGTGCTGGTAGTGGGAGATTCCATTATTAGGGGAATAGATAGGGCAATCTGTCACAAAGACCGTGATCGCCGAACAGTGTGCTGTCTTCCTGGTGCTAGAGTTCGATACATCGCGGATCGGGTTGACAGATTACTGGGAGGGGCTGGAGAAGATCCAGCGGTCATGGTCCATATTGGAACCAATGACAAAGTTAGAGTTAGTTGGAGAGTCCTTAAAAAGGATTTCAGGGATTTAGGTCAAAAGCTGAGGGCAAGGATCTCAAAGGTGGTATTTTCCGAAATACTGGCTGTACCACGGGCCACACATCAAAGGGAGCGGGAGATTAGGGAGGTTAACAAGTGACTCAACAACTGGTGTAGGAAGGAGGGGTTTGGGTTCCTGGAGAACTGGGCCGACTTTTCTATCGGCTACAGGCTCTATCGCCTTAATGGCGAAGGGGCAGCTGTGTTGGGGAGAAAGATGGCTAGAAGGTTGGAGGAGTGTTCAAATATGGTACTGGGGGGAGGGAAATTACAGTATAGGAGGGGAAGATAGTGCAGATAGAGACCGGGGGCAAGGTAGTGGGACTGGGGGAGGAATGGAAGGAGGGACTAGAACAGTTCAGAAGGAAAGGTGTAGGGTAAAAAATATACATAAACCTCTCAAATGTATGTATACTACTGCCAGAAGCCTGACTAATAAAACTGGGGAGCTGGAATTAGTGATTTGTGAGGAGGACTCTGACATAGTGGGAATAACTGAGACATGGCTGGTTGATAGCTATGACTGGGCAGTTAATGTACAAGGTTACAGTCTGTTTAGAAAGGATCGTCAAAACCGGAGAGGTGGAGGGGTCTGCCTTTATGTAAAGTCTTGTCTAAAGCCCACACTCCGTGAAGATATAAGTGAGGGACATGAACATGTGGAGTCACTGTTGGTAGAGATACATGGAGCTAAAAACAATAATAAATTACTAATAGGAGTTTACTATAAACCACCTAATATATCAGAGTCCACAGAAAATCTACTACTAAATGAGATAGACGAGGCGGCAAATTATAATGAGGTGGTTATTATGGGGGACTTCAACTACCCAGATATAGACTGGGAAACTGAAACTTGTATATCTCATAAAGGAAACAGGTTCTTGGCAATAACCAAAGACAAAAACTTCTCCCAACTGGTTCAGGACCCGACTAGAGGGACGGCTATACTGGATTTAGTATTAACCAATAGGCCCGACAGAACATCAGACGTGCAGGATGGGGAACACCTGGGAAATAGTGACCATAAAGTAATAACCTTCTAATTATCATTCAAAAGAGCATTTCTACAGGGAGGAACAAAAATCCCAAACTTCAAAAAAGCTAAATTTAGCCAACTAGGAGAGGCCATAGGCCTAACTAACTGGGACAAAGTCCTCAAAAATTAAAATACAGCCACAAAATGGGATATCTTTAAAAGAATCCTAAAATCTCATTGTGAGAGGTACATACTGTATGGGAATAAAAGGTTACGGAACAAAAAGAAACCAATGTGGATAAATAGAACTGTAAAGAAAGCAATAAATGACAAAAAGAAAGCATATAAATCACTAAAACGGGAGGGTAGCACGGAAGCACTGAAAAACTATAAGGAAAAAAATAGAGCATGTAAAAAACAAATAAAAGCAGCCAAACTAGAGACCGAGAGATTAATTGCCAAAGAGAGTAAAACTAACCCTAAAATGTTCTTCAATTATATAAATGTTAAAGAGTATAAATCTAAAGGTGTCGGCCCTTTAAAGAGTAATGAGGGGGGAGTCGCAGAGAGGGACGAGGAGAAAGCAAAGCTGTTAAATATTTTTTTCTCCAATGTATTCACTGAGGAAAATAAACTGTCAGATGACATGCAGAATGTAAAAATAAATTTCCCATTAAAACTGTCCTGTCCGACCCAGGAAGAAGTACATCAGCGACTTAAAAAGATTAAAATAGACAAATCGCCAGGACCGGATGGCATACATCCCCGTATCCTAAGGGAATTAAGTAACGTCATAGCCAGACCCTTATTTCTGATATTTGAAGACTCTATAGGCCGGTAAGTTTAACATCTGTTGTGGGTAAACTGTTTGAAGGTTTTCTAAGAGATGCTATCTTAGAGCATCTCAACAGAAATAAGCAAATAACGCCATATCAGCATGGCTTCATGAGGGATCGGTCATGCCAAACTAATTTAATCAGTTTCTATGAGGAGGTAAGTTCTAGACTTGACAGCGGCGAATCAATGGATGTCGTGTATCTGGACTTCTCCAAAGCATTTGACACTGTACCACATAAAAGGTTAGTATATAAAATGAGAATGCTCGGACTGGGAGAAAACGTCTGTATGTGGGTAAGTAACTGGCTCAATGATAGAAAACAGAGGGTGGTTATTAACGGTACACACTCAGATTGGGTCACTGTCACTAGTGGAGTACCTCAGGGGTCAGTATTGGGCCCTATTCTCTTCAATATATTTATCAATGATCTTGTAGAAGGCTTGCATAGTAAAGTATCAATTTTCGCAAATGACACTAAACTGTGTAAAGTAATTAACACTGAAGAGGACAGTATACTACTACAGAGGGATCTGGATAGACTGGAGGCTTGGGCAAAGAAGTGGCAGATGAGGTTTAACACTGACAAATGTAAAGTTATGCACATGGGAAGGAATAATGCAAATCACCAGTACATACTAAATAGTAAAACACTCGGTAACACTGACATGGAAAAGGACCTAGGAATTTTAATAAACAGCAAACTAAGCTGCAAAAACCAGTGTCAGACAGCTGCTGCCAAGGCCAACAAGATAATAGGGTTGCATCAGAAGGGGCATAGATGATAAGAACATAGTCCTACCACTTTACAAATCGCTAGTCAGACCACACATGGAGTACTGTGTACAGTTCTGGGCTCCTGTAAACAAGGCAGACATAGCAGAGCTGGAGAAGGTCCAGAGGAGGGCAACTAAAGTAATAACTGGAATGGGGCAACTACAGTACGCTGAAAGATTATCCACATTAGGGTTATTCACTTTAGAAAAAAGACGACTGAGGGGAGATCTAATTGCTATGTATAAGTATATCAGGGGTCAGTACAGAGATCTCTCCCATCATCTATTTATCCCCAGGACTGTGACTGTGACGAGGGGACATCCTCTGCGTCTGGAGGAAAGAAGGTTTGTACACAAACACAGAAGAGGATTCTTTACGGTAAGAGCAGTGAGACTATGGAGCTCTCTGCCTGAGGAGGTGGTGATGGGGAGTACAATAAAGGAATTCAAGAGGGGCCTGGATGTATTTCTGGAGTGTAATAATATTACAGGCTATAGCTACTAGAGAGGGGTCGTTGATCCAGGGAGTTATTCTGATGCCTGATTGGAGTCGGGAAGGAATTTTTTATTCCCCTAAAGTGGGGAAAATTGGCTTCTACCTCATAGGGTTTTTTTTTTGCCTTCCTCTGGATCAACTTGCAGGATAACAGGCCGAACTGGATGGACAAATGTCTTTTTTCGGCCTTATGTACTATGTTACTATTTAAAACTATATATCAATCTGCTCAGCTCCTCCTACTCTATAACAAGATGCTTTCAGATTGCATTGCATTTTGCAGTGACAGGTCTTCTATAAATCTCAAAAATGTCAACATTTTCATAGCATATGGTATTACATAAATCAATTGGTTTTTGTAGCTCATTTTCTGTAGCTCACATGTCAGCTTTGGTGTATATACTGGACAAATGAACAGAGTCACCTCAATATCATGAGTGGGCAATTTAATGACAGCTGTACAGTTCGGCTGCATGCCTAGATAAGGTAGAACAGTGAAAACATATATGTGATGCATTATAATATAGGCAGTGGCCTGGGGGTCATGGCCTTCAAAATATCCAAATAATTGATTCACATGGCAGTTTTGTCTCTCATTTGGAACAAGTCAACAAAAATGCTATGTACAGTGATACAAAAATGCTATGTACAGTGATACAAAAATGCTATGTACAGTATAGCTATGTAAAATGCTATGTACTGGAGCAGAACCTGTGCAGATATATTTACATGACCAGATCTGTGCAGGCCCTGAAGTCAGAGATACAAAACTCTACAGGGAAGGAATGGGTCAGAGTGAGTAGCTGAATGTATCTAGGGGTCTATATATTGGGGTCTACTCTACATTTATTCTGGTGCTTTTTGGGGGGTTTGCATTTTTTAAGGGTCCATTCTGGAATCCTTATTAATTTAAGAGCTTTTTCTTTGTCTCGAATTTATTTTGATATCTGTTCTGAGGTCTGAATGTATTTTGGGGTGTAGTGTGGGATTTTTAATTGTCCAGGAGAGTCTGGTCTGAGGATTGTTTATAGGCTAGGGTTGTTCTGTCTCAGCATCGGTTGTACCTGCCACAGGCTTCTCGTAGACCCAGTCTGTAAGGATGTGTGCGGCAGGTGGAATGATCACCTTAACAGATCGTTTACTCAATGAATAAAGACTCCAGAGGTGTTTTCCAATGCTTCTTTATGCTTCAAGGTAGCAAGGGTATAAACATAGAGGCTTTTTCATAGGTAAATTTCCAATGAAGTTACACAGCAGCTCCCTCACTCTGCAGTCCCTTCATAACAACTATACAAAATGGAGTTACAGCAGGAAATGGAGGGTGGAAGCAACCAACTAGCCAGAAACAGCAGGGGTGTAAGGATGATACCAAATAATATAGTAACATAACATGTAATAACTGCTAGACATGGCAGCTCACTCCCCACCTGGTATCGTGAGATACCACTACACAATTATTCTCCAGATCTTTGCATCCTTGTTAAGTGGTGGAATGTAGTTAGCAATGTGGCTCAAATGAGGGTGATGTCATGCAACCTCAGGCGTAGGGATTTCTTCTCTGTTGTTTGGTAGCTGATCACATTCTATTAGAGTTGGAAGAGGAAACTCTATGTTTTCATATTCTGATGCCACTATGAAGCCATGGGCTCTTCTTCCAGAAGTATTGACCTTTCCTGCACATGTCTGCAAGGTATAGGACCAGGTCTCTCCATGAATATTGAATAAGTCAAAGAATTCTGTACTTGCCAATGAGCGATTGGTCTGATCGTCGAGTATGGCATACATATTTATGGCATTTTGAGGATATCCTTCAGGAAAAACTCTTACGAGGCATATCTTGCTGCAAGACTTGCTATAAAGCCCTTCTCCACACATCTCTGTCTACCTTGCAGTTACGGGGTTGGTATATTGCTCAGTACTCTCCCCGCCATCATCTGATATAGTCTTGGGGTTGCTACCGGGTGAAGGTTTCCTTTTGAACAGGTCTAAATGAAGAACATCCACGTGCTTGGCACTGTTACACAGGGAACATCTGATGGCAGTCTTACAGTCTTTAGCTAAATGATCGGAGGATGCTCAACACTTGAAACAGATATTATGTTCTTTGAGAAATGTCTTGCTTTCTTTGATTGGCTTGCCCTTGAATGCACAACATTTGGAGAGAGAATGTGGTGCATTATGAATATGACACTATTGATCAAGATTGCTTGCCTTGGTACCTTGTAATTTAATGTCTGTAGACAAGACGTTGGATGCGATTGCGGTCTTCCTCAGGGCAATAGGATGCCTTAAGTCCTTGAATTTACTGTTGGTGGCAATACCCCTTGAAGTAGTTAAAGGAAGGGTGGTTGTATCTGGATACATGAAGCTTGGGTCATTCTTAGATCTTGCAATCTTCCTCACGAACTCTGCAAAATAAGAAAAGGGGGGGAAGGAAACATGATGTTCATACTTTGATCCCACGCTAGTCCACTTTCCCTGGAGATGACTAGGCAACTTTGCTACAATAGGATTTACGCCCTGAGCAGTGTCTAAATAACTAAGACCTGGCAAACTTGGATCTGACTTAGCAATTTCAAGTTCATGAAGAAGGTCACCTAACTCTATAAGCTTATGATTTTCCTTGACAGAGATCTTAGGAAAGTCTTTTAGTCTCTGGAATAATGAAGATTCAATTACTTCGGGGCTCCCATAGTCTTGTTCCGGACGTTCCCATGCAGCATCAAGGCCTACTTCAAAGTTATAAATGTGAACGGATTTAAGTTTCTTTACTTGTTCTGAAGATTGATGCCCCAACCACTTTATTAGTAAGTCAAGTTCTGCTTGAGGTTCAATATCCAAGTTCTTGGTTACCGCCTTAAATGTAGATCTCCAACTCCTAAAGTTCTCTGGGCGGTCATCGAATCTAGACAGTCCAGTAGTACTTAACTCTCGTCTAATTATATACTTGCTGAACTCTGCAATGTCAATGCTTTCGGTTTTTACAGCCACCGGTGATACTGATGGTGCACCATCTTGGATCATGGTTGGTATTTGATGCTGGCTGGTAGGTGGAGAGAAAGGTATTGCAGATGGGTTCAATCCAGGTAAGGGTCTGGCGTCTGAAGATCTCTGTGCATTTGAAGTTGAAGAGAGCTGTATCACAGGAAGTATAGAGTCCATTCCGTAGTCTTCTGCTGTGCCCTTGTAATCTCTATTCACATAGGGTTGTGGTGGCACATGAGCTGGATATGTCGGTACACTTGATTTTGTGGCATGCTGTAGTTATGGAGTGTCTTTGTTGGTAGGTGTGTCTTGTTGACCAGCTTGCTTTGGCAACATGTTGCCTTCTGATTGACTTGCTGGATGATTATGAGAAGAATCTCTAACTGTAGGTGGGACTGTATCGTCGTGGTTCTGGGTTAAGACAAACTGTAGGGTCCTTTCAACCGGGTCTTGACAAGCAGCCAAGCTGAGACAAGATGCTCCTTCTTCTTCCATTAGGGCTTGTTCCAAGACAGATAATTCAGCTAAGGCTACTTCCTTTTCTCTATTCTTCTGAAAGATTTCTAGCTGAGCCTCTGTATCTGCTTGTATTCTTGCTTGAATGCGTTTAGCTTCTGCTTCCTTGCATTTAGCTTCTGCCTTGAAGGCTGCTTCTCTTTCAGAGTAGGCAGCTTGAACCTGGGCTACTGCAACCTTTTGGTGAGCTTTGAGTATCTGGTCGCTCAGTGTTGACCTTATAGAGTAGGACCGCAATGACTTAGAAGAAGATTTATGATATGAGCAGGCAGGTCTAGATGACTTTCCCTAGTGTTTGGAAGAAGCAGATATACAGGATGTAGTTTCATGTAACTGTGCTAATCTACTCTCTATCTGAGCCTTTGCTTCAGGATATGTGCTATGTCCCTGCTGGTCAGTAGAAGTAAAGTCCTTTAATTCTAGTGAAGCTTCCTCTATATTGGAATGTGACAAAAGGGAATATTACTTTTCAAAAAGTCTTTTATAATTCTCAAATGCCTTCTTAACCCTTGAGAGAGCAGTGTTCAATTGTTCAGAATTGTTGCTAGTTTCATTAGTGGCTTTTATACAACTTAAAGAGGACCTTTCACCTGTAAAAACAATGTGAACTAAGTATGCTGACATGTAGAGCGGCGCCCGGGGATCTCACTGCACTTACTATTATCCCCGGGCGCCGCTCCGTTCTCCCGTTATGTCCTCCGGTATCTCCGCTCTGTAAGTTATAGTAGGCGGAGACTGCCCTTGTCCTGTGGGCGTCTCCTTTTCTTAGGCTGCAGCGCTGGCCAATCGCAGCGCACAGCTCACAGCCTGGGAGAAAAAAACCTCCCAGGCTGTGAGCTGTGCGCTGCGATTGGCCAGCGCTGCAGCCTAGGAGAAGGAGACGCCCACAGGACAAGGGCAGTCTCCGCCTACTATAACTTACAGAGGGAAGATACCGGAGGGCATAACGGGAGAACGGAGCGGTGCCCGGGGATAATAGTAAGTGCAGTGAGATCCCCGGGCGCCGCTCTCCATGTCAGCATACTTAGTTCACATTGTTTTTACAGGTGAAAGGTCCTCTTTAAAGTTTTCTCCCATAATCCAATCAGGTTACTAGATGTTTGTTCCTTACTTGCTTCATAAGCCTCCCTTGCCTTCAAGGATGGATGAGGGGCTCTAACCGGACGAGCCGAATGAAGCAAGATGTCTGCTTTATCTTGATTAAATGCAGGTAACTCATAAGTGTGATCTCTGTCAGACATAATGATAAATGCTGTAGTTTTGGTGTTTTGTTGGAAATCTGCCAAAGCTCAGTTCTGATGAAAGTATTTTAAAAGCAGGCTGAGCTGGGGAGCAGAGTATTTGTTGCAATGAGCCAGCTAGAGCTGCAGCCTGGCTCAAACTGGATTGCTAAGCTCAGTGCACAGAGAAACACAGTTCGCCATCACTTTATACAGGCAGGAATATACAGTTATTTCAATAGATTCAGGTATTGAATTCACAACCCAAACCGCTTGACAATATGAATCCTTGGGACTTGATATAGCAATGATACACAGTCCTTGCACAGTTCAGAAGGTACTTATGGCTCATCAAGAAAGGCAAAACTTGTATAAGCTGGCATTACTAGAGAAAATGGGCCCACAGCGCAGTCCAGCAATCCCTGGCCCTGTAGGGGAGCATTCAGCAGTGGCTGTCTTCTAATGCAGAGTAATGCTTCTGGTGACTGTAGCAGTAACACAAGGCATTGACTTTCAGTGCACGGTATGAAGATGAAGTCCTGTCTTAGGGCCTTTTTTCTTCACACAGGCAAATGGTTACTCGCTGCTCTGAAGCTGCAAAGATAGCCATTTGATGGATTCTTCTGGAAATGCACTGTTCTGTCTCAGCATCGGTTGAACCTGCCACAGGCTTCTCGTAGACCCAGTCTGTAAGGATGTGTGCGGCAGGTGGAATGATCACCTTAACAGATCGTTTACGCAATGAATAAAGACTCCAGAGGTGTTTTCTTTATGCTTCAAGGTAGCAAGGGTATAAACATAGAGGCTTTTTCATAGATACATTTCCAATGAAGTTACACAGCAGCTCCCTCACTCTGCAGTCTCTTCATTCTTCATATACAAAATGGAGTTACAGCAGGAAATGGAGGGTGGGAGCAACCAACTAGCCAGAAACAGCAGGGGTGGAAGGATGATACCAAATAATATAGTAACATAACATGTAATAACTACTGCTAGACAGTAAAAGCTGCGTGCCAGCACAAAGGTCAGTATTTATTCTTGGGTTTGTATATATTCTATGGTCTTATTCTTTGACCTCCTGTTTCCACAGCAACTGGGCTAAAGATGTCTGGGCTGAAAATGCAGCAGTTCTCAGAAGAAGTCATCATAGTGGTCTGGCTCATAGAAGAAAAAGAAAGAAAATGTTTTTAATCAGAACAGATGTTTTTTGAGTCACTGGCTTAAAGGGAACCTGTCATGTGGATATTTGATTATTATCTAACTAATTATATACAATCATTAACTACTAAAAAGTACCTTAGATGTATTCACTTACTGGTGTGACCGATGGTTTACCTCATAATATACGCACAAAGATGCCGCATGCTAATGAGCTGATTCGAGTGAGGCGTGAGGTCATCGAGTCCAGCGTTTATTTAATTCAGAGCTATAGCCACTCCCCTGCCCACCTGCTGCTGATTCCTATGGAAACAAACTGTGATTCAGCAGCAGGTGGGCAGGGAGAGTCAGGAGCTCATGAATATTCAGGACTCATCATTATCAGCTGGAGCTTTTCAATACAAGATGTTGGCAGATTGACTGGGTCAATTAAAGAAAGTGACCCAGCATTTTGTTAAGAGAATAAGTCACTTATTTATGTTGCCCTTAGTTAGGACACCATAAAACTGGTGACAGGTTCCCTTTAAGCAGCTGTCATCTCCCCTGACATATTTGCAATTGTAAGTTTTTGCATTAACAAAAAGTCTCTATATAGACCAGGTCTAATTTAAAACTGGGTGTTACTATGTCCCTTGTCAAGAGGATGTGCCAGTACACAAGTTTTATACTGCTAGCATTGATCAAACATTGTCAGTGTGTAAGGACATATGGGGTCACTTATTAAGACAAGCATTTTAGACACCAGTCTTAATACCCCTTGTGCTGGTGCATGACGCATCTAAGTTATTTACAGGCTCCAGTCTCTACATACCTTAGGCAGATCCACCGCCAGCCTAAATCTATGCCAGCTCCCTTGCTAGTGTACAGTCGTGGCCAAAAGTTTTGAGAATGACACAAATCTTAGTTTTCACAAAGTTTGTTGCTAAACTGCTTTTAGATCTTTGTTTCAGTTGTTTCTGTGATGTAGTTAAATATAATTAAACGCACTTCATACGTTTCAAAGGCTTTTATCGGCTTTTCCCCTCCATTATTAGGGGAACAGATAGGGAAATCTGTCACAAAGACCGTGATCGCCGAACAGTGTGCTGTCTTCCTGGCGCTAGAGTTCGACACATCACGGATCGGGTTGACAGATTACTGGGAGGGGCTGGAGAAGATCCAGCGGTCATGGTCCATATCGGAACCAATGACAAAGTTAGAGATAGGTGGAGAGTCCTTAAAAATGATTTCAGGGATTTAGGTCAAAAGTTGAGGGCAAGGACCTCAAAGGTAGTATTTTCCGAAATACTGCCTGTACCACGAGCCACACAAGAAAGGCAACGGGAGATTAAGGAGATTAACAAGTGGCTCAAGAACTGGTGTAGGAAGGAGGGGTTTGGGTTCCTGGAGAACTGGGCCGATTTTTCTATCGGCTACAGGCTCTATCGTAGGGACGGGCTGCACCTCAAAGGGGAAGGGGCAGCTGTGCTGGGGAGAAAGATGGCTAGAAGGTTGGAGGAGTGTTTAAACTAGGGACTGGGGGCAGGGTAATTATGTTATAGGAGGGGAAGATAGTGCAGATAGAGACCGGGGGCAAGGTAGTGGGACTGGGGGAGGAATGAAAGGAGGGACTAGAACAGTTCAGAAGGAAAGGTGTAGGGTAAAAAATATACATAAACCTCTCAAATGTATGTATACTAATGCCAGAAGCCTGACTAATAAAACTGGGGAGCTGGAATTAGTGATGTGTGAGGAGGACTATGACATAGTGGGAATAACTGAGACATGGCTGGATGATAGCTATGACTGGGCGGTTAATGTACAAGGTTACAGTCTGTTTAGAAAGGATCGTCAAAACCGGAGAGGGGGAGGGGTCTGCCTTTATGTAAAGTCCGGTCTAAAGCCCACACTCCGCGAAGATATAAGTGAGGGACATGAACATGTGGAGTCACTGTGGGTAGAGATACATGGAGCTAAAAACAACAATAAATTACTAATAGGAGTTTACTATAAACCACCTAATATACCAAAGTCCACAGAAAATCTACTACTAAACAAAATAGACGAGCCGGCAAATCATAATGAGGTGGTTATTATGGGAGACTTCAACTACCCAGATATAGACTGGGAAACTGAAACTTGTATATCTCATAAGGGAAACAGGTTCTTGGCAATAACCAAAGACAATTACCTCTCCCAACTGGTTCAGGACCCGACTAGAGGGACGGCCATACTGGACTTAGTATTAACCAATAGGCCCGACAGAACAACAGACATGAAGGTGGGGGACACCTGGGAAATAGTGACCATAAAGTAATAAGCTTCCAATTATCATTCAAAAGAGCGTTTCTACAGGGAGGAACAAAAATACCAAACTTCAAAAAAGCTAAATTTAGCCAACTAAGAGAGGCCATAGGCCAAACTAACTGGGACAAAGTCCTCAAAAATAAAAATACAGCCACAAAATGGGATATCTTTAAAAACATCCTAAAATCTCATTGTGAGAGGTACACACCATATGGTAATAAAAGGTTAAGGAACAAATAGGAACCAATGTGGATAAATAGAACTGTAAAGAAAGCAATAAATGACAAAAAGAAAGCAAATAATTCACTGAAACAGGAGGGGAGCACGGAAGCACTGAAAAACTATAAGGAAAAAAATAGAACATGTAAAAAACAAATAAAAGCGGCCAAACTAGAGACCAAGAGATTAATTGCCAAAGAGAGTAAAACTAACCCTAAAATGTTCTTCAATTATATAAATGTTAAAAAGTATAAATCTGAAGGTGTCGGCCCTTTAAAGAGTAATGAGGGGGGAGTCGCAGAAAGCGATGAGGAGAAAGCAAAGCTGTTAAATATTTTTTTCTCCAATGTATTCACTGAGGAAAATAAATTGTCAGATGACATGCAGAATGCAAAAATAAATTCTCTATTAAAAGTGTCCTGTCTGACCCAGGAAGAGGTACATCAGCGACTTAAAAAGATTAAAATAGACAAATCGCCAGGACCGGATGGCATACACCCCCGTATCCTAAAGGAATTAAGTAATGTCATAGCCAGACCCTTATTTATGATATTTGCAGACTCTATACTGACAGGGAATGTCCCACAGGATTGGCGCAAGGCATATGTGGTGCCAATATTCAAAAAGGGGCCAAAAACAGAGCCTGGAAACTATAGGCCGGTAAGTTTAACATCTTTTGTGGGTAAACTGTTTGAAGGTTTTCTGAGAGATGTTATATTAGAGCAAATAACGCCATATCAGCATGGCTTCGTGAGGGATCGGTCATGTCAGACTAATTTAATCAGTTTCTATGAGGAGGTAAGTTCTAGACTTGACAGCGGCGAATCAATGGATGTCGTATATCCGGACTTCTCCAAAGCATTTGACACTGTACCACATAAAAGGTTAGTATATAAAATGAGAATGCTCGGACTGGGAGAAAACATCTGTATGTGGGTAAGTAACTGGCTCAGTGATAAAAAACAGAGGGTGGTTATTAACGGTACACACTCAGATTGGGTCACTGTCACTAGTGGGGTACCTCAGGGGTCAGTATTGGGCCCTATTCTCTTCAATATATTTATTAATGATCTTGTAGAAGGCTTGCATAGTAAAGTATCAATTTTCGCAGATGACACTAAACTGTGTAAAGTAATTTAAACTGATGAGGACAGTATACTACTACAGAGGGATCTGGATAGATTGGAGGCTTGGGCAGATAAGTGGCAGATGAGGTTTAACACTGATAAATGTAAAGTTATGCACATGGGAAGGAAAAATGCAAGTCACCCGTACATACTAAATGGTAAAACACTCGGTAACACTGACATGGAAAAGGATCTAGGAATTTTAATAAACAGAAAACTAAGCTGCAAAAACCAGTGTCAGGCAGCTGCTGCCAAGGCCAACAAGATAATGGGTTGCATCAGAAGGGGCATAGATTCCTGTGATAAGAACATAGTCCTACCACTTTACAAATCGCTAGTCAGACCACACATGGAGTACTGTGTACAGTTCTGGGCTCCTGTGAACAAGGCAGACATAGCAGAGAGAAGGAGAAGGTCCAGAGGAGGGCATCTAAAGTAATAACTGGAATGGGGCAACTACAGTACCCTGAAAGATTATCAAAATTAGGGTTATTCACTTTAGAAAAAAGACGACTGAGAGGAGATCTAATTAATATGTATAAATATATCAGGGGTCAATACAGAGATCTATCGCATCAGCTATTTATCCCCAGGACTGTGACTGTGACGAGGGGACATCCTCTGCGTCTGGAGGAAAGAAGGTTTGTACACAAACATAGAAAAGGATTCTTTATGGTAAGAGCAGTGAGACTATGGAGCTGTCTGCCTGAGGAGGTGGTGATGGTGAGTACAATAAAGGAATTCAAGAGGGGCCTGGACGTATTTCTGGAGCTTAATAATATTACAGGCTATAGCTACTAGAGAGGGGTCGTTGATCCAGGGAGTTATTCTGATTGCCTGATTGGAGTCGGGAAGGAATTTTTTATTCCCCTAAAGTGGAGGAAATTGGCTTCTACCTCACAGGGTTTTTTTTTTGCCTTCCTCTGGATCAACTTGCAGGATAATAGGCCGAACTGGATGGACAAATGTCTTTTTTCGGCCTTATGTACTATGTTACTATGTTAATTACATGACATTTATGAAAAGAGTCAGTATTTGCAGTGTTGGCCCTTCTTTTTCAGGACCTCTGCAATTTGACTCGGCATGCTCTCAATCAACTTCTGGGCCAATTCCTGACTGATAGCAACCCATTCTTTCATAATCACTTCTTGGAGTTTGTTAAAATAAGTGGGTTTTTGTTTGTCCACCCACCTCTTGAGGATTGACCACAATTTCTCAAGGGGATTAAGATCTGGGGAGTTTCCAGGCCATGGACCCAAAATGTCAACATTTTGGTCCCCGAGCCACTTAGTTATCACTTTTGCCTTATGGCACGGTGCTCCATCGTGCTGGAAAATGCATTGTTCTTCACCAAACTGTTGTTGGATTGTTGAAAGGGTGTTTTGGTACCATTCTTTATTCATGGCTGTGTTTTTGGGCAAAATTGTGAGTGAGCCCACTCCCTTGGATGAGAAGCAACCCCACACATGAATGGCCTCAGGATGCTTTACTGTT
Organism: Bufo gargarizans; assembly: GCF_014858855.1. Taxonomy (NCBI): domain Eukaryota; kingdom Metazoa; phylum Chordata; class Amphibia; order Anura; family Bufonidae; genus Bufo; species Bufo gargarizans. The sequence continues at coordinate 16,236,268 of NC_058088.1, read as the reverse complement.
GGCATGACACAGGACTGATGGTAGCACTCACCTTTTCTTCTCCGGACAAGCCTTTTTCCTAATCCCCAAACAATCGGAAAGAGGCTTCATCGGAGAATATGACTTTGCCCCAGTCCTCAGCAGTCCATTCACCATATTTTCTGCAGAAGATCAATCTGTCCCTGATGTTTTTTTTGGAGAGAAGTGGCTTCTTTGCTGCCCTTCTTGACACCAGGCCAAAAGTCTTTGCCTCACTGTGCGTGCAGATGCGCTCACACCTGCCTGCTGCCATTCCTGAGCAAGCTCTGCACTGGTGGCACTCCGATCCCGGAGCTGAATCCTCTTTAGGAGACGATCCTGGCGCTTGCTAAACTTTCTTGGACGCCCTGAAGCCTTCTTAACAAGAATTGAACCTCTTTCCTTGAAGTTCTTGATGATCCTATAAATTGTTGATTGAGGTGCAATCTTAGTAGCCACAATATCCTTGCCTGTGAAGCCATTTTTATGCAATGCAATGATGGCTGCACGCGTTTCTTTGCAGGTCACCATGGTTAACAATGGAAGAACAATGATTTCAAGCATCACCCTACTTTTAACAGGTCAAGTCTGCCATTTTAACCCAATCAGCCTGACATAATGATCTCCAGCCTTGTGCTCGTCAACATTCTCACCTGAGTTAACAAGACGATTACTGAAATGATCTCAGCAGGTCCTTTAATGACAGCAATGAAATGCAGTGGAAAGTTTTTTTGGGGATTAAGTTAATTTTCATGGCAAAGAAGGACTATGCAATTCATCTGATCACTCTTTATAACATTCTGGAGTATATGCAAAGTGCTATTATAAAAACTTAAGCAGCAACTTTTCCAATTTCCAATATTTATGTAATTCTCAAAACTTTTGGCCACGACTGTAGATTTAGATAATTTTCTGTGCCTAAAACAGGAGTAAAAAATAATAAATTAGACGGGTCAGCCCAAAATTGCCATAAATCTAATAATGACAGCCATAGTCCTTTGACAAGGTTAATGGGAACAATTGTCAATGCTAGCACAGAAAAGTTATGTGAATATAGACATGGTATGTCAAGGCTGCAGTGAAGAAGATGACAACAATTCAGGGCCTATTGTCTACCTAATCTGCCAATGCATCTATAGACATAAATAAGGGTCTGTATACAGATTCCCTAATCCTTCGGGGAGAGCCTGTACTATTCTACATCTCTGCCAATTGATTCCCATTAATTTCAGCTGCCATAAACAATGTACACCCTGCTGCAAAGTCTATAGAGACCATACTGGAAGGAAGTGGGTGTTCAATTATGGCCGTCTCAGGGAAAATTTTAAAAATAAATCAAAAATATCTCCAAAATTCAAAACACAAATTGGGACACTCATTATTTCTATTTTACAGATTTACATGCAATTCATGAAATTAAAATTACATACATAGACAGCCTATCACTGTCATGAGTCGGAGAGTTTGCTGTCTGCTGGCCTTAGCCAGCTGGGGTGGTAGGTTTATAGAGACTGTTACAACCCTTTTGCTCATTTTGAGGTTCCCCTGTTATATTTCTATGAAAATCGATCATTATTTTTGTAATGTTTTGCCCATCCGGGACATACAGTGACTCTTTACTTTTGGACCTTTACTTTCTAATTTCTGGCATTTTGATCACATTGATTTCACTTTACCTGTCTATAACTCCCTAAAATGTTATTATAAAAATGTGAAATCCACCATGAAACAAAAACTTAAAGCATACAAGTTTTCAAAAAAAAAGTTTTCATAATGGCTGTGTGGCTGTGCTTTACTGTACAATCATAACTGTGAAGAAACCAGTGATTTGTGGGCTTTCCTGAAGTCTTTTTCAGCCATAGTATTCCCTGTTGCAGCTGTAGAGCTAGGTGCATTTCTCTCAGAAGCAGGGGTTCTATCTCTTCTGTGAAATCCACCAGCACTATACTGCTGTGATGGATCTTTCCAATGAGAATATAAAAAATTTTGAGATATGCTAGGCTGCACTACCCCATTCATGATATTAGAACAGGGGTGCACAATGTTTTCTGGTTGGGGGCCAGGTTGTGCACCCCTGTATTAGTATATTATAGATTGAAGACAGGCAATCTGCACCTGAAACCATTCAGAGAATGTATAAGCTAAAATATATATTTTTAATATAATCCATCCACATTAATGATAGATAAAAAATAAAATAATAATAATAAATGGACCATAGATAAAAATAGAATAAAGATAAAATAATAGAAGATGTTGCATATAGTACAGTGGCGATATTATATCAAGAACTATATTTATGGCAAATCTAATGGTGTTGTTAATTAGGATTAATAGTTACCATCCATACAGCTGTAGAAAATCGCTACAATAAAGTACCTTAATTATAAATAGTGGCGTTGCATTATAAACAATACCTTTAAAATATAACACATCTTAAAAATAGTAACATAATTTGTTTAACCCAAGAGACTGCTGTTTTCCTTATAGAGATATCTCCTTTGAAAATAGTTCACTCTTAATGATACTTGTGAGACTGTTAGCTGATTCATCAGATTAAATACATTTAGGTGTTCATATTGTATCCATTATACTTTGCAACGTTCAGCCTTGTTAATAACGATGCTTCACTCAACCTTGTTAATAATAATGCTGTCTCTCAATGATCAATATTGTAAACTTACCGTCAGTCACTAACATCTGCCGACCGTGGCGTCCCACGTGGCGATCGGTACACTGACCTTTGTTTCCTCCTTCCTATAGCTGATTCAGCTAGTATTACCTCTACTCCCGGCTGCGTTCTCTGTAATCCCCGAAGTCGGTACCTGGCATCCCACATGACTTGGTCTGCTGATACCCGGCGTCCCACATGTTCCAATGCACCGGTCTGGGACTTGTAAGACCTCTTCGTTGAATGGGGGATTCCGAGAGGAAGATTTGGTTATCCGTGAAGCGCTTCACATTAATTTTGAGATATTTTTCATATATCCATGGATTTTAACAAATAGGTCTCAGGGGTTGCAGGTATATCTCTAAACACCAGACGCGTTTCGGAGTCTTGACCGACTCCTTCCTCAGTGGCTACCTGCATATGGATTCCCTGCCCACTTTTATAGTCTTCTATACAGTCATTATGAATGGATTTCTTATTTTCCTTCCTTTTCCTAGTTCTTAATAACTCCAAATTGATCGCATTTTGTTTATACTGTTCCAAATGTCTAAATTTTCTTCTTCTTTATTAATATATTATTGTGCTAGTTCCAAAAAACACATTGTGTTTATAGTGCGTTTGATGTTTTTTTTGTATATAATTGCTATTAGTCCTCAATTATGATTGCTCATAATATTTTTTTTTTATTATAGGTTCACATAGCCGCAAAAGCTCATAAAAAACATAAAACATAAAGACATGTGGAATTAAATTAAAATGGACCAGAAAGATTCCTTCTTACTATGATATTGTCAGGAATATACAATTTTTCTTTATGAATTATAATCTATTTATGCTTCTATTTATATTTTTATTTTTTAATGCCTTTTCTCTTTTAGGTTTTCTTAACTTTTTGAGCCTTAAGAGTTGTGACCCCATCCTACACATCCAGCAGTCACAACTCTTAAGGCTCAAAAAGTAAAGAAACCTAGAAGAGAAAAGACATTAAGTACAGTGCACTTGGTTCTGTGGTATTGCTACCACTATTGCCTAACCTGCTTTACTGTCATGTGCTTTATTCCATGTGCAATAAAGTAATCTGTTGGTCCCTGGTCTAAATGGTCTTGCCTGTGTCCTGTTTGCAAGACGTCTGGTCTGACATGGGCCTCCGGCACGTGACATCAGAATATCATAGACTGCAATAGTATTCTATTGCAGTCTATGGGACAAGCAATCAGATAATTGCATGTTCAAGTCCCCTAAGGGGACTAAAAATGACGGTAAAAATGTTTTGTTTTCTTAAGAAAAAAACATAAAAATATTAAAAACTCAAATCACCCCTTTCCCTATTTTACATACAGAAATAAAGAATAAAACTGGTATCACTACAACCAAAAATGTCTGAACTATTAAAATATATTTTATATAGTTAATTATTTTATATAATATTTTTTCCTGCAAGGTGAACTCCATAATAGAAAAATACAAATTCACAATTTACAAGTTCACCCCACAAATAATTTTTTCCCCATTTTCCAATACAGGTTATGGTAAATGGTGCAGTTAAACAATACAACTTATAACACAAAAAGTAAGCTCTCATGTGGCTTGCAGGCCATTTTTCACTGATGGTTGCTAGGAGATTCTGTAGGATATTCTTTAGTGTTTTTTTTCTTATAAAGGTGAAAGATGGATGACAAACTGATGCAATCTGAATGGAACACTTGGAAACACTGAACAAATTCACAGACAAAACTGATTCAATTCAAATGCAAAATAGATAGAATGGGAACTGTGTAAGCATCCAAAGGACGTAGATCGTTTTTCCAGCTCACACCTAAAGAAAAGGTAACTACCACCGCGGTGATTATTTAATCGCATCGTCAATTGATACTTATTTTCTATTATAGCAGAACATTTATCTAGCCACTGTACTCAATCTGTTATATTTCTACCTACCAGCGCCAGTGTAAGTTTATACCGTAAGGTAACTACATCCTATCAATTTTGTATCCTGGGCGGCAGCAGCAAAGCCCGTGATATACACTGTGCAGCGGACCTCTAACTGGAGGTTGGTGGATTTTTTGTATGGGAGCGCGGGAGTGCTCTTGATTCTCTCAAATGCAAAATAGTTTTTTTTTCACTGAACAGACTCTGACACATTTGCAGTACCTCAAAATAGGTTACTTGCAAAGTTGTTTTATGATAGGTTGCTTCAAGGTATTTGCTGTAATGTATTGTATACCCAGTATAACTTTGTGTGGATAAGTCAAGGTTTACAATCCTGACTCTGCTCCTGTCAGAATCTCGGAGATAGACTTAGGTCCACCCCTTGATCAGTTAGTGTCTGCTAGCTGAGGAAGTGAGAGAAGCCACTTGTTCTCACTCCTCCGAGAACTAGCCCTTGGTCCCACAGAATCACTCTCTGTGAGAGATCCACAGAGATAAAACCTTCTCTACTTCACAGTACTTCCTGTGAGTGCTGCGGCCTTCTCAGTGCTTACCAAGCACAACGCCTTAGGCCTCTTGCACACGAACGTGTGCGCCCAGTGGTCGTGCTGCGGCCCGCAAAATGTGGGCCGCAATGCACGAGCACAGTCTGTGGGGCAGCCCCTCTGAGGATTCAAACCCAAGGTGCTCACTTCCAACACAGAGCTGTTACCAGTCAGCCACAGCATCTTTAATCAAATTTCAGTGCTGCGACCTACAGGTTACAGCTGAAATAGACTAACAAGTTGAACCGAAGACTGGCTTATTGAGCAACTGAAATGGACACTGATCCCCACCTCATTGGGAAATATGACCCCTCAGAAAAAAAAATACAAGATGGCTGTCGATGATTCTATGGGTTAGGAGGGTGTGTTTTCGGCACAGGAAGCAAAGTGTGAGATTAAATCTTTCTGCTCTGAGAGACAGTCACTGGACATGTGTCTCTCCACAGCAAGTTTTTGATCAGCTTTGCTAAACACATAATTCTGACTTTGATAAGGTTATAGGGGTTGCAGAGTGGGGTCATAGCTTCCAGAGGGGACTCTAACCAAGCCGGAGTCACCCTCCCTCCAGCATGGCAGTGGGTAAAAGTAGGGGA